>NW_017306393.1:403259-445065 GCF_000935625.1 Nanorana parkeri
GGGTGCTCATGGCACAGCATTTGCTTGTTGCTGACCATCTGTTCTTGAAGCTGCCTTTTGTTCACAACATGTTGCTGCATCATTTTAAAGAAAACAAAAACTGAGTGCAACAGCATGCAACTAAATTACCTCAAATTTATCGCTTAGATTGTCTCAGGCTTGCACGCACACCTCAGTGCACTTTGATTGGACAACTACATGGCCAATGAGATTGATAAATGTAAAGCTTTGAACTTGGGGGCTAAAAACATGCATGCTTCATACATTCTATGGGCAGTACAGCAGGGGTGGGTCAATGATGTGGAAAGATCTGGGTGTTCTGGTAGATTAATGATTTAACAATCATTAATAAACATTACATAATAAATAAAGAGACACACAACGGAATATTGGCAAATTAATGGCCGCAACATTTTCATTAGTATCAAATAAATATATATATAAATTAACTTTATTAACCATCAATTAAATAAACCAATTAGTAACACTATAAACCAACCACTTGCCAAGTCATTACAACTGGAGAAAAATCAATCACTTGAATGTAAATTAGTCCTTCTCAACACCTGAGGTGACAGACATCATAAAAAGCCACGATTAGGGACGAGGCTTGCTGAGCTGCGATCCGGAAAAACTGGCGCTGCATCCATGGGAACCCCCCCCCCCTCCTTATATAGGGGTGAGGAAGGGTGCTGTAGAAGCTTCCAGAAATCCTTGAGGAGGTAGATTTTCCCGCCTAAAGCTCTCAACTCACTACCTGAGGAGATTTAAAGGGCCAGCAGCACTAAAATAGAAAATAAATTGAAAACAGCCCAGGAGACAAGTATAAGTTGACACATTCCCATTAAAGTGGGCTACTTATGGGATGCCCCCTTTTAAATTATTGCATTAAAAGAAGTACAGAGAGCGAGAAACACAGAGAAAAACGTTGGGTTTTGTTTTTTTATTAAAGGCAAATAGGCCGTCCACTTTGCAAAAGAGCTTGCACTTTGTAGGGTAAGATTCCCCTTAGCTTGGTGAATGTGGTGACATTTTACTTGGAAAACAATACCCAGTCATGTGCAAGCAAATATAAAAAAGCAGTATTTTTGTTTGCACATAATTGGGTGATGGAAGTCAGCAGAGCTTCACCTTATTTACAAAACATGTGAGAAATGTTCCCTGCAAAGTTTAAAGTCCTTTGCAAAGTCAACAGCCTATTTGCCTGTAGTAAATCAACCCCATGATCTTGCTCCTGTACAGAGCCTTAGTAAGACCTAATCCTAAATATCTAGTTCAGTTTTGGGCACTAGTTCACAAAAAGGATTTTCTGGAAGTGGAGAGAGTGCAGAAAAAAACCCCCACTTAATTAAAATGGGCCATGGAGGAGTTCAACTATAAATAAACATTAAAGCAGAACTCTAACCAAACAAAACCAGCTTTTGCTGTAATATTCACCTTAACTCCAGTGATTTTTTTCTGCATTAATTTTTTCTGTCCCTAGATGTCAACAGTCTAATGGCTAGCATCATTTAACCCACTTCCTCTGAGCCCAGGTCATCCTGGACCCATCCCCCTGTGAGTGGACAGTGAAAGCAGAAGCAGCACAGTGATGAACACATCTCTTTGTCATTTTGCTTTCTCCTCCTATCAGCATGCTGCTTGTCAGAACATAAACTGATTGGCTCCTTGTATTGCTTTTTCCTCTCACACTCCAGCTATGCTGTACAGGGATTGCAAAAAGCTCATACAAGGTCAAATTCTGGTACTTGTACTGCTTGCATTTAAAACATGCATTACTGATGGATTAATGATTACGGAGCTGCATTCATTTCTGTATGTTATATTTACCTAAAGTTCATCTTTAACCAAACTGAATTTTTTCTCCCCTCAGAAAATGTGATTAAGTGCGCTGTTTTTAATAAAACTTCTAAATGCACAGAATGTAACACTTTAATAAATAACACTGTAGATTGTAGATCCAGGGAATGTCCCATTTCCTTAAGGGAATTTTTTTCCCTGTTTGTGAAAATTGCACCATTGTTCTGGATAAACTGTGGTTTGGGGTTCTGTATGTGCAGGCTTTCGATTATCGCAAGGTGTGTGGAAGGCGTGCAACCTTTGCTACTGTAAGGTCGCACGACTTTTATCTTAGGGACATGTTCGAAAACCCGCCGAGAATCGTAAGATTGTCGGCGGGTGTGTGGCATGTTCGTAAGATAAATGCCGCACGGGTCGGTGTGCGCAAGTGCACACTGCCCGTTCAGCATTGCGGTCATCGGAAGCCCGCACCTCAGCGGGGCGGGCTTGCGATCAAGCAATAACTGAAAAAGTATGCTATTTTATATCAGGAATATTAGCCAGTTGAGTGCATATGGTTTGTATGGAAGAATGAAGGGATGTTTTTTGTCCAATATAGACTAGAGTATCTTTTTTCACAGTAATAGTTTAGATATCATGTTGAAAAATTTTAGTAACTTCACTTTATCTATGGGAATATTCTTCTCTGTCTCCTACATAGTAAATCAGACAGTCGTCGTCATTGTTCACAGAGACTCCTGAGCTGGGACTTAACCAGCTTTTACTTTGAAAATGACCTTTTCATCATAATAGATGACACTGAAACAGTGGCAAAGATCTTTACTAATTTATAGAGACATGCCCTCCTCATGGATTCTTCAGACCCCGTAATGTGCTCTGGTGAATCTATGAGGAGGGCATGTAGTCACAGATCCCACCACCATACTCCTTAAAGTGAACCAGTTCCCAGATCATGCACACTTAAGTATTTTCATATTCTGGTTAAGCAGTAAGCTCTCATTAATCTCTGTATCTCTAAGCATTGTGAAGAAATTATTTTTAAAGTTCACAAATCAGACACGTTTTTATAAGAACAAAATCTTGGCAGCCTGGTAACCCTCTAATGAAGTGGTTCTCACCCTGTGTAACCTCCGGGCCCACATTTATCCTTGGTCATTAAGTTGCGACCCATGTCGCACTGCAATGGAACACACAACATTACGGTACCGTGCATTCCGGTGCAGGCGACTGAACTTTGGGCGGGAGGTGCATTTGCGGTGCCATTCAAATAAATGGCAACGCAATGCACCTCCCACACCAGAACATGTAGTAGGTGTGATTGCATGGTACAGTGCGATAATCACACGGGGCTGTTCCATTACAGCACTGCACTAGTGTGAACGAGCCCTCAAAAACACTGACAGACACACACCACAGAGACAATCTCACACACTCACAGACATGCTCAACCACACATATACACTCCCAAACATTTTTAAATTGTTTTCCTTTTTTTTAAGATCCACCCAGTCTCCCTACCTTACGAGAACTGGAGTTGATCCTCAGGCTGGGCGCCAGTGTGGGCTGCTGTGCTATGACAGAGTTCCATCCATACATGCATTGCTTGTACTGCTCCCTTGCATGCCCTGTAGAGGTGCCCGGAGCCAGAATGTGATGTAATCCTAGTCCAGGTACCTCTACAGGACAGGGCGAGGGAGCTGTAAGCAATTCATGTATGGATGGAGCTCCCCCGCGGCCATACCCCCAGCCCACCCCACCCCACCCCACCTCAAGTTGACACTCAAACCGAGCAGCATATTTTAAATGGCTGCTTGGCACACGAACTGAACAGTGCTGCTCTAGGGGGGAGGCAGAGGAGCTCCTCAGCTAGAAAAGTGGAAGGCACGCAGCAACCCTCTAAACACAGGGTCGTGACCCACTTTTGGGTCATGACCCACCAGTATAGAACCAAGGCTCTAATGTAAACAACCAGCTGAACCTGACTGAAACCTCACGCTACAGTCTTTGTTGTGATCTTTAAGCCCTCATTTACATGGGTGCTGCGTGCATGACCGTATTGGGCGGCTAATGGGAAGGACAGGTGCTGCGTGTGATAATACGTAGCAGCCTGTCCTTCTCTATGGGAGTATGTGGCCATACTCCACCCTATGTTCACCCGACCTGCACGTCTCTGCAGGTGTCCGTACTTGTATGCTGATAGGGTGGATCCTGTCTGCGTCTGAGCAGGGACACCTGCACCCATGCGGACGCGCAGGTCGGGTGAGAGTAGGGCGACGTACGGCCGCGTCCTCCCATAGAGAAGGACAGGCTGCTGTGTACAAATCACACCCAGCACCTGTTCTTTCCTGGGAGCCGCCTGATTCACACCACATTCAGATCATCTCCAGACCAGACCAAAGTGTTTCCGGACTCAAAATGCATTCTAATGTATCCCTATGCTATTTCTGGCCTCTGTTCACACCAGCGCAGTCCGTTCCAGACCAGACCAGAAAAATACTGCATGTCTCATTTTGTCTGGTCTGGAATGCATTGGAACTGCGGCCAGTTCACACTATTTTCCGGACCAGAACTGGTCTGGAAAATGGTGTGAACCTGCCCTAAAGGATCTTTGAGAAGGGATAACTACACAGTAAAAGCAGCTAGAGAGGTCAGGGGTAGCTTGTTTTTAAGCTAATTGCTACTGTTTTGTTACAAATATGTGAATGGTTTACAGTGTGAAATGTTCACAGTATGGGTACAGGTGCACTTTAAAGGTCAGTTTCATTTTTTTTTTGCGGTGTGTTCCAGCAGTTCCTGCTCTGGAAAGCACAGCAATTGGTGTGAACCAGCCCTTATACTTTAAATTGCAGGTATGCCTATCAAAAATATGCCAAAGCTTTTTATGAGTTATGGAAAAAAGTGAATAGTGATAACATATGCCTAACGTGGTAAATGGAAAGCCTAGGTGTTTCATTTCACAAGAAAATCAGCCCCCAAATGTACTACATGATTGAATCAATAGCTCAACTGTCTCTACAAAATAGCTATGTTTTGATCTTGAAGAAGCAGACATTTATGACAACGATTACTTTTGTTAACTGTTCAGAGATCAAGACAAATACTCGAGTACAAGTAGAACAAAAGCTGCTCTAAAGAGCAATTACAAAATGTACTGTAGTCATCTTTCACCCTATTTCCTATATCCAGGTTTTGAGAAAGCCAAAGGATGCCTTAAGCCCACAATACCTGTTGAATTTCTTGAGCTAAGTTCAAACTAGATTTTAACCTTCAACATACATCAGAGATTTGAAAGATTTTTGTAAAGTCCCTCAACTCATTATTTTTCCTGTTTTAAGTTAGGTAAATATTAAACATTGAATATTCATTCATACTTTTGATCTGTCCTTTGAACAAGCAGGTTAAGCTGGCCGCGATTAGGGATTCCTTCGTCAGGAACTTGCATTTTCCTGCAGCAGGAATCTCTAATCTGCCATTTACAAGTAGCAGTTGTCACCCATTCAAGTTAAAGTGACATTAAACCCTCAGATTTTTTTTTACATAAAACAATACTGTAATGTGTACCTTACTGTAATCCATGGTAGTTTCCCTTCTCTTTGCTGCTCTTCCTTTTAAATCCGTATCTCTGCTCATGTTGGGCAGAACTTCTGTTTTGCAGCAGACTGCCTTGTCTCTGGAATGGATACATAGGGGTCTATTCACGAAGCTGCCGAGGGCAGCCGAGTAAATGACCGGTCTGAAGTGAAAACGATGGACTTCCTTAACCGAAGCTAGCCGAAGGATCGGCCGAAGCTACGGCTAGATCATTCGGCAGCTTCGTGAATAGAGCCCGTAGTGTCTGTGTGAAGGTTCACAACCTGAGCCAGCACTACAGGAAGAGGCAGTCAGCTGCAAAGGGAAGTTCTCCCCAAGCATGAGAAGAGATAAAGATTTAAAAGAAAGAGCAGCAAAGAGAAGGGAAACAACCATGGATTACAGTAAGGCACACATTACAGTATTGGTTTATGTTAAAAAAATCTGAAGGTTTAACCCCTTCGTGACTGACGACGTACAGTGTACGTCGCCAGCATCGGGGCTGTTTAAACAGACTCCCGGCGACTTTTGCCGCCGGGAAAAAAAAATTGATGACCTGTGGGGGCTTTTAAAGTGTCTTTTATTGACTTTTTGGGGTACTGCAGTTTTTCGCCGTTTCACGGTCGCACGCAATCTGTAAACTGGGCATGTTGGGTATCGTTTTACTCGTTGTAACCTCATCTTTTATATTTCATTAAAAAAATGGGTAATTTGTTGTGTTTTGGGGCATTTAATTAAATTTGTCACTAAATTTTGGGGTTTAATAAGGAGTTGCGCTAATATTGCGCAACATAAAAATTTTCAACTACCACCATTTTATTCTATAGGGTCTTGGCATTCAGAAAATATATAATGTTGGGGGGTTTTACGTCATTTTCAGGCCTAAAATGTGGAATATAACATGGGTGCAAAAATGGAAAAAAGGGCCTCAGTCATGAAGGGGTTAATGTCACTTTCATGATCGATTGACAGCCTTTGCATTTGAAAGTGGCACAACGCCAGAACACTGCATGTAATGATATGTGAAACGATTACGTAATATCCCTGAAGGCATCGATTGTGCGTCCAGGGATAGTGATTGATTTCTAACCACATGTCATTGTATCACGTGATTACATGCGGTGTGCCGGCATTCAAATGTAGTGGCTGTCACTTGATCATTAACTTGAATGGGTGACAGCTGCCAGTTGTAAATGGCAGATTAGGGATTCCTGCTGCAAGAAATCACAAGTTCCTAAGGCAGGAATCCCTAATTACACCTAAAATATAGGTGAATGGGGTCTAAAAAAACTAAACACAACTGCATTGATAAAGATTCCCCATATTTTTGATATTCCATTTAACTTTTGTGTCATTAAATGCTAGACTTTTCACAAATATGTTATCATCTATGTTTTTCATTTTCCCATAAACAAAAGGCTTTGAATATTAGATGTAAACATTACAAGAGAGACATTTAAAGGACAGGTTTAGTGTACTTTCAGGGAACACATATTCTGAGTTCTTATCGCAGTCTGTACTTTGCAGTGTTCACATCTTTGCTGCTTTTCTATATATTTTTGATTGTAATGAATGTTCAGGTTTGTAGATTTGCCACCAGAGAGAGTTCTCAGTAGCTCAGCTAAATCTTTGCCTCTGATTAACCGCTGAGATAAGATATCAGATGGGAAAAGCATTGTTTCCAATTCGTCAGCTCACTCATAAAAAAGGATAAGTAAGGGCTTGTTCACAGTTTTAGGGGTTGGGTTATGTGTGTTATAAAGATTTTTATAATGGGTGTTACAGCAACACACAGAAATACACTGCATTGTACGTACCCCAACACACATATACATTGTACTATAATACACCTGGGCTGCTGTGCACTACAATGCATTGATGCAAATGCTCAGTGTGTTGATAATTGGTTTTACAAATAGTGCAGGTTCTATTTCTTGTACTTGGCTGAATGGGCTGCCTACTGCGATGTGCCTCAATAAACAAAAACTAAAAAAGTTGTTAAAATGCACATGTTGTGGTGTCAGGCCCCTAAAGCACAACCACTGTGTAGCAAAGCAGGAAGCAGAACTTGCATATGAATTGAACAAATATGGCTGCTCCCAAGTAAATATATAATTACAAACAATGAATAGAAGCAAAGTTTTTAAAAAGTTAACGCACTGATGGCTTGTTCACACCATGTTCGGATCATAAGATTGCATAACTTCAAGCACTAGGGAAAGAGATGCAAAGCACACTGGGGATCCAGGAAGTTGTTGAAAGTGATGGGCAGATGGAAGGCAGCACTTACTACATAAAAGGAATTATTTTCAATTAAGCTTTGACTGCATTATCAAAAACAACTCTAGTATGTATTCCCATTACAATGCTGCTGTTATAACAGGATCGTACGTATGCTGTGACTTTAAAAATCCTTTATTCATACACAGTTTGTTCCCAGACAGGGGCGTAACTAGAAATCCCAGGGCCTCATAGCAAAGTTTTGTATAACAAAATAGAAAAAGACATTGAGGACACAGAGTCCTCAATTTCTTTTTCTGCAGCTTTACCACTCAATGAATGGAGAACACTCAGTACAGAGGCTTCCCATTCATTCAGAAACAGCTGATAGTAAAAATTTACTATCAGCAGTTTCTGAATGTGGAGAAGCCTCTGTAGTGAGTGCTACTCCCCATTGAGAAATTCATGAATGAACAGGAAGTGATGTAAATCACATCCTGTTCATTCATAACTGGGTACTATGTGTCCCCAGTTATTTACAAACACTGGAGTGATCAGACGATCACTCCAGTGCTTGTGCTGCACAGGGAGGATCGGTAAAAAATATCAATGATACTTACAGATCCTCTACTCGGCAATGCACAGAGCCGCTGTCATTCTGAAACTGACAGGATGACAGTGGCTTCGCTCTCCTCCCCGCCATCGTGATCGAGTGGCGCGCTCCTCTGCCATTTCTTTTCAGGTCCCTGCTGCCTCATCCCATACAAGCGGGTGAAGACCAGCGGGGATCCGGGCCCCCCTTTTGTTGCGGGCCCCATAGCGACTGTTCCCAGACCAAAAAAGCATCCCAATGTATCCCTATGGTATTTCTTGGCTGTGTTCACACCAGCAAGTCTGTTCTGGTCCAGACAAAAAAAATATTGCTTGTCTCATTTTCTCTGGTCTGGAATACACTGGAACACATTGAAGTGCATCAAAAACCCATACAAACGCATGCAAACGCACTGGAACGCACCCGAAAGCCCATTTTTAAGCTAAAAAAAAAACCCCACTGCACAATCGCAGTAAAATCTCTGTAAAATGGTGTGAAGTTCCATTTGATTTCTAATGACACCCTGTCGGGTCACAGCCCGTGTTCCGGTCCCGGTCCGGGCTCCCACCCGTATGACGCGGTGGCCCGGCGGGACATGCCCCCGTGCGTCTCCGCGCATGGCCGATGACATCAGCTCCGCCCAGTGATGCCACCCGGGCTATATAAACAACCTCAGCAGTCTAACCTAATTGCTGAGTGATCTTCAGCCTGTGCCCAGCACCAGCTCTGATCTGCATCCTGTGTTCATCTGTGTATTTGACCCGGCTTGTTCCTGACCACTCCCCCAGGAATCGGATTCTGCTTATGCTGCCCTCTGGTTCCTGATCCGGCCTGCCCCTGACTACTCTTTTAGATCCTGCTTCAGTACCGCTTGCCCTCTGGTTCCTGACCTGGCTTGTTTCCTGACTACTCTGTGGATCTTCACCTGTCTACCTACCGTCCAAGTGGAGCTCCATTCCCGGCTGGCTACCTGAGGTTCTACATCTGGCACCCGTGCTGCTCCTGCCTGTGCCCCCCCTGTTGCACCTCCAGAGGTCCGCAGACGGAGTTGCAAGGGAGGTCCTCCTATTCACTTCGGGCTCGCACCACGGTACGTGACACACCCCAAACATGCTCAGGAAGATGTGTGTTTTTGCTCTTCGTTTGTCACTACTATATGCTTTTTTGCCATGTTTGGCTAATGTCACCATGTTTCATATCACCCCCTAAAAATGGGTGTAGTACAAAACATGGTCAGAAAGGTAAACTTTGTCAAGCAGTATTACTTGAAAAGACACCTCATGCATGTAGTATGACTGCTTGTTATCATGTAAGGTTCTTTTTACATTAGATACTTAAAAATATTGATGAAAAATATGTATTGTTATGGTCAAAAACTAAAAATAAATCTGTATTTCTATATTGAATGTCCATAAGTCCTATCCCACTACTAACAACCATATCAATCTAGAAGTTTGTAAATGTACTTATTGAAGATGCCCATAGCATGTACTTCCTCAATGCACTGACATAGTTTCACTGAACCCTATTAATATGCACTTTCTTGTTTGACAACGCTCACAAAGCCTTCCTTCTGAACTACAACTCAATGTCTGTGCAATGTAACGTCATCATTGCTTGCTGGAAGCAATGCATGATGGGATATGTAGTCTTGAGAAATCAAGATTGCATAACTTCAAGCACTAGGGAAAGAGATGCAAAGCACACTGGGGATCCAGGAAGTTGTTGAAAGTGATGGGCAGATGGAAGGCAGCACTTACTACATAAAAGGAATTATTTTCAATTAAGCTTTGACTGCATTATCAAAAACAACTCTAGTATGTATTCCCATTACAATGCTGCTGTTATAACAGGATCGTACATATGCTGTGACTTTAAAAATCCTTTATTCATACACAAATACAATTGATTGCCACTATAAATCACAGACTCTACCAGGAAGGTAACCTGTTTTTTTCATTGCTTGGGGTACAACAAGTCTTTAGGAGTATACGTGTGTCCTGTTCCATCGGGGTAAGGCGGGAGCCTCATGTTATGCTGTCCGTATAGTGTCTCAGTATATACGGGATAAAGCTCTAACTCCCTGCCAACGCGGTCAATAGACTATTATCAAATAAAATCTCTGTTGCTGCTGCAATATGGTTTTTGGCCATTTGTTCCCAAATTTATGGCCTCTCGAATTTAGTTGGTAAGAAAAATTGACTTAGCACAGGCAGGCATCAGTACCAACATGACAAACACAACCAATTTCCCTCACCCAGCACCTTGACCTTGCCATTGTCTCATATCAGGAAAAGATCGTGTTTTTTGTAGTGGACAGGAAAGTGTGTTTTTTTCGTAATAACAGCATTTTACAACAGACAGTTTCCTATCCTCTAACCGCAACATCTCAAAAAGCAGGAGAATAAGATAGAACATTTTTCAAGGCTAAAATAGTAAAAGCACTGAAAAATAATTAAAAAAAAAGTGTGCTCAGCTCCACTATTTTGCAAATTACTGTTCCCAATAACCACAACAATTGGTGAATGATTCGGTGTTCAAGGTTTGCAACAGTAGCTGTGTAACAAATAAGACAATTGTACTGCAGTGACAATGGTGCACTAAAAATAATGACCCCTTTTTGCTGCGGCTGCGGTTATTGCTGAAATGTACAATTTACACATTTATGGAATGGGGCTGTAAAACACAAGTACATTGTCACAGCTCCTTTTAAAGTTCATTCTTCAATGCAGAAATCGCGTGCATCTGATCTGGAAATTACATTAGCCCCTTGTAGATTTGCCTGTTAAACATCTGACATTGCATTTTCATAACCTCTGACAGATTATCTTTTATTCTGATTTACAATTACATTTGTTATATTTTTTACAGCCCCCTCCTTTTACTCTCTTTCCTCCTTCTCAGCCTCCTTGATCGTTTATAAGCTAATGTCACCATGTTTCATATCACCCCCTAAAAATGGGTGTAGTACAAAACATGGTCAGAAAGGTAAACTTTGTCAAGCAGTATTACTTGAAAAGACACCTCATGCATGTAGTATGACTGCTTGTTATCATGTAAGGTTCTTTTTACATTAGATACTTAAAAATATTGATGAAAAATATGTATTGTTATGGTCAAAAACTAAAAATAAATCTGTATTTCTATATTGAATGTCCATAAGTCCTATCCCACTACTAACAACCATATCAATCTAGAAGTTTGTAAATGTACTTATTGAAGATGCCCATAGCATGTACTTCCTCAATGCACTGACATAGTTTCACTGAACCCTATTAATATGCACTTTCTTGTTTGACAACGCTCACAAAGCCTTCCTTCTGAACTACAACTCAATGTCTGTGCAATGTAACGTCATCATTGCTTGCTGGAAGCAATGCATGATGGGATATGTAGTCTTGAGAAATCAAGATTGCATAACTTCAAGCACTAGGGAAAGAGATGCAAAGCACACTGGGGATCCAGGAAGTTGTTGAAAGTGATGGGCAGATGGAAGGCAGCACTTACTACATAAAAGGAATTATTTTCAATTAAGCTTTGACTGCATTATCAAAAACAACTCTAGTATGTATTCCCATTACAATGCTGCTGTTATAACAGGATCGTACATATGCTGTGACTTTAAAAATCCTTTATTCATACACAAATACAATTGATTGCCACTATAAATCACAGACTCTACCAGGAAGGTAACCTGTTTTTTTCATTGCTTGGGGTACAACAAGTCTTTAGGAGTATACGTGTGTCCTGTTCCATCGGGGTAAGGCGGGAGCCTCATGTTATGCTGTCCGTATAGTGTCTCAGTATATACGGGATAAAGCTCTAACTCCCTGCCAACACGGTCAATAGACTATTATCAAATAAAATCTCTGTTGCTGCTGCAATATGGTTTTTGGCCATTTGTTCCCAAATTTATGGCCTCTCGAATTTAGTTGGTAAGAAAAATTGACTTAGCACAGGCAGGCATCAGTACCAACATGACAAACACAACCAATTTCCCTCACCCAGCACCTTGACCTTGCCATTGTCTCATATCAGGAAAAGATCGTGTTTTTTGTAGTGGACAGGAAAGTGTGTTTTTTTCGTAATAACAGCATTTTACAACAGACAGTTTCCTATCCTCTAACCGCAACATCTCAAAAAGCAGGAGAATAAGATAGAACATTTTTCAAGGCTAAAATAGTAAAAGCACTGAAAAATAATTAAAAAAAAAGTGTGCTCAGCTCCACTATTTTGCAAATTACTGTTCCCAATAACCACAACAATTGGTGAATGATTCGGTGTTCAAGGTTTGCAACAGTAGCTGTGTAACAAATAAGACAATTGTACTGCAGTGACAATGGTGCACTAAAAATAATGACCCCTTTTTGCTGCGGCTGCGGTTATTGCTGAAATGTACAATTTACACATTTATGGAATGGGGCTGTAAAACACAAGTACATTGTCACAGCTCCTTTTAAAGTTCATTCTTCAATGCAGAAATCGCGTGCATCTGATCTGGAAATTACATTAGCCCCTTGTAGATTTGCCTGTTAAACATCTGACATTGCATTTTCATAACCTCTGACAGATTATCTTTTATTCTGATTTACAATTACATTTGTTATATTTTTTACAGCCCCCTCCTTTTACTCTCTTTCCTCCTTCTCAGCCTCCTTGATCGTTTATATCTGGAAACTAGAATCAAATTTTCAGGGAGTCAGAAAATGGAGGATACAGCATAGCTTGCTGTCTTTGCCAATACACATGATAAATTTGAATAATCTAAATTTTTATTGCCTTAATATTTTTCCTTAAAAAAGGGGGGCTACGATTCTTTTTTTCCCTTTCTTTCCTATTTTTTAATAAAACCCCAAATTCTTAATAAACAGTTCAATCTTGAGCACAGTAAAAATAGCTCTTTTACAGCGCTGACAGATTGTAGAAAATGATTACATGCCGATTCCAGTTTAGCTCCGCTATAAATCTTTTTTTTTTTTCCCACCTCCATTTCAAGTCCTTTTATTAATGTTATAGTTCTGGCTGTTTTATGGCACAAAAAAAAAAAAACTTTAAAGTTTTTGCCGAACAGCAAAAGAGATCAGAAAATAGTAAAGTTAGTCAAGTAAAACAAAGATATTTTCCTAATTTCCTCAGAGACATAACCCTTTGTCTGCTGAGAGTTTGGAGTAATTATTAGTTGTGGTCCGAGCCTTATCAAGTAAGTGACACCCCGCCACCCCCCGCCCCATGGCCTGTGGTGTGCCTTGGCCTTCTCAGGTCAGTATGCCTAAAAGGGGCATACCCTGAATGTAAATGAAATGAATGAATGAATGAAAGCAAGGGAATGGGCGGGTGGGGACGTTCGTGACCCGCCGACGTAATTCCCTGTGAGCCGTGCCGTCTTTAAAGGCACAGGCTCCTCCCACAAATCCAGGCTAGCCTGCGGCCAGCCTTCAACCATATCCCAAGTGTTACCTTTTGGAAAACTGCTACTTCTATGATTAGCAGTAAATGAGGCAACAGACTTTCCTGTGAAGGTTTCTTAAAGGGAATTTATACTTAATATCAGTGTGAAAGGGATTAGCTTGATGTAAATAATCAAATCAATATGTGTATACATTTTTAAGAATCTTGTTTTTATAATGTATAATCATATACTATATGTACATAGGAAAAGCCATGTGTTCATTACATATGCAGGTTGGCCCACTGCCTGAACTACTGAACACTGGTACATTATGAGAAATCAGCCCTAAAATCTCTTCACTCTCTTGCGAAAATCTTACTATCAACCAAAATTTTCTAACCTGCTGGTTAGTCAAAAGTCGATCGATTGTAAAGTATTTGCAGTTGTACACTGCCCATCAACCTTATGAATATCGGACGAAAACTCGACCGCATACAAAAATCGGCCAATATTCGTAAGGTGTATGGGCAGCTTAAAGCATATCAGCACAATTTCTAGAGATAACTTAAGAAAGATCAACAGCTGTATCAGTAGAAGACAACCATGGACCCCAGATATGTTCAAAGTGCTGCGGGTTGCCCCTTTGTTCATTGGTAATCTTATAGAGAGGCAGGGATTGGTTAACCATGCGCTTCCAGCAACTCAGGGGTCTCAGGACCAATATATACCAGATTAATGGATTCTTGGCATAAAATAGGAGACTACGGGGAAGACTCTGAGCCCAAGAGTCCAATGCAACCTCCCCAAATAGCCCTAACCACGCCACATCCCGCCCCAGAACACGGGAGGCTATGTTTATATGATCCAGTGCGTTTAGGGCACAGAACCATGCCTGAGCGCACAGTATGAGGTGTGAGCGGGTCCTTAGGGTGACTCCTTTCCCTTGCAGGGTCCTATGGAGCCATCCTTGTGTGATGTAGTAAGATGGGTGTCTCCACAAACACACACTTGTTTGCCTGATGAAGGGGATCCTGTTAGACCCCGAAACGTTGTACCTTGTGTTTTGCATTTGCAACAAGTACGTGAGTAAATAGACGTACTGGATTTGCTTTGGAGTGCCGGTGTCCATCTTTTACTTATACTTTGACAGAAGCCACCCGTTGACACTCGCTGCACCCATTTCTTATGTCATGGAGCAGCGGTTCTGAGTGCAATGGGTACACGGACTGTATCCACAAACACACAGATACAGCAGGGCAAGTCACTTCCCACTCTCCGCTCTTCCTTTCTACAAGGTAGTAGATGGACAGATGCTGCAGACTGCTCTGTCCCTTGTGATCTTGTACCGAACAGGAAGTTTAAGGAAGCTGGACAATGTATAATTGTTTGATCTGGATTCATTCTTAAAAACATGTTTTGAGAGTTTAATACTACTTTTACTTACACAGTGGGGTCCAAGATTGCTGTGTGCAATAAAGAAGAACTCCAGGTCAGGGAGCTACCCTTGTATTGCATAGGTTAACTGCAGGTTTTAGTCTAGGGCTGAAAATAACAAAGTTATACTCACACAATCTTCTGACAGCGCTCCCTCTAGCCTGCCTCCTCCAATGCTGCAGCAATGGAATATCCATGTGTATAGAATGTGATGATTTATGGGACCTTAGACCACTGCAGCGGAGGGGAAGAGAGGCTCCAGGGACTAGTATAAGAGCAAGCTGGCTTGGAGGATCAGGTGAGTATAGCTTTGTTTTTTTCAGCCCTAAACCAAAATGAGCAGTTAACCCTTGCAATGCAGGGGTAGCGCTACTGCAAAGATTAATTTAAAAAAATACAATTTAAACATCCAATTATTACTCTTATGTTCCTATAAGGTGCACTACAGAAAGTGCAGATCAGAACTTTTAAAAATAAATGAATATGCATTCACCTAAAGCAATGAGCTCTTGGCCTGACGGGGCCTACCCGCCATTATAGAGATGAGATCATTGTCTGATTAAGCACAAAATAGCAGGTAATGGCTACTGAAATCTCATGGTTATGGGCAGCATATGAAAGCTGTTTATGTGAGATTTGGTGTTTGTAGACGACCGTGTCCTTGGTATCCATTCTACTATTATACAGTATTATTGCCATTGTTCCCAAATGACAATGATTCTATTTTCTGTCATCCATAAATGGCGGATTCATTGTTTACATACAGCGAGAGGTTGCCAAGTGGCTAAGGAGAGGCTGTCTAAATATATTGTAGCAGGGTGCCTGTGAAATCAGCCAAAGTAGCAGGAAAAGTGATTGGCGGGCTATATGTCCCTCCACGGATTCTTAGGTTTGTAATCTAAGGTAATGCCAGCAAAGAGTCCATGGTAAAGAAAGCTAGATCTTTACCTTATGTTAGTAAAACCCGATCAGGGGCTGGTTTTACTGGGAGTCTGATAGAGCTCTGGGAAGGACAGACTCCTAATTCCGTGGACCACATTTTGAGGGTTTCTCCCTGGGTCCTGATTAAGCCAGCTGGACCTAGCTGGGGGGACACACATTTACCTTTGAACTAAGGACTTTGTTTTGCAAAGGACACGCTGGCCTTTAACCAAGGACTTTGCTGGATAAAGGACACAGTAAGGCTCAGAGGAGCAGAACTTTATTTTCCTTTCTGTTATGGTGAGATGCTCTTACCTTTTGTTGATATTGTCACTGGGAATAAAGCTGTGACTTTTGTTTGAAACTTGTGAGTTTGGCCCTGCCTTTGAGACGGAATGTCCATTGAAAACATGTATTTACAGTATAAGCGGACATTAAAGGGATAACTATGCCAACTGGCTTCTTATCAATCTCAGGGAATGAAGTGGCAAGAACTTGCCCTCTGTCTCACCCTCCTTGCATTCTCTGTAATATTAAATATGTAAAGCACTCAAATATAGAATGAGTGCCTTTGTGATAGCTTTGGCTGATGAGTGTACTTTGGAACTCATGTTTACTCCGGGAGAGATGCAATAGGCCAGAGGCTTGTTTCTCTAAGTTCCCCTCTGTTCCAGAAGTGTCAGATGTCTGGGGTCCCCACTATGCGCCATGGTTTCTTCCTCCAACCTCTACATTATTAATAGACTCTTCATTGACGTAACTGCATGTGACTTTAGATTTGTCATGTCTCTGACAAGTAATGCCAGATTCAATGGCAGTTAGTACTTAGGCACAGTGGCGTCACAAGGGGGGTGCGGCCCGCACCCGGGTGACACCATTGAAAGGGGTGACACCAAAATGACTCACAGTCATTTTGGTGTCACCCCCCCTCTGAAAAGTCGGGCGCTCGGTCATGGACCGAACGCCCGACAGTATCAGGAGAGAGGAGGGGACCCGGCGGCATACCTTATCCCGCTGGGTCACCGTCCCCTCCTCTCTCTACCGGCGTCCATCACCAAGATGGCCACCGGCAGGTATCAGAATACTGCCGCGCATGCGCGATGACGTCATTGCGCTTGCGCGTGGTGACGTCAACACGCACATGCGTGTTGACGTCTCGGCGGGATGACACTCGGTTACCGCTCCGGGTGTCACCCAGCCTCGGGACGCCCCTGCTTGGGCATCCATACCTGGCCATCAGTAAAGTTCACGTAGTCTTTGCTTTGTTCTTACAATTCCTTGGTAACTCTCATGTGCAAGTTTTTACATTGTGCTCTCAAATTCCCCTGTTCTAGTAAGCTATGAGATCTACAGACAATATAGCCATCAACTAAGGACAAGTAATGTCCAATCCTAAAGTAAAGTCAAAGAACAACTTTTTATTTTCAAAGTTTGGCCATTTGCTTTCTAGAATGCCCTGTAATTGTACTTGTACAAGACATGCAAGACACATATTTTTTAGTCATTTCTTAAAGTGTATTTCCACTTTAGTAGCCAAATTAGAATAATACCTATTGTATTTTGTTACATGTTCCCATTCACATAGCATAAGCCAAAAAAAACATGCTTCTTGCAGTTTAAATTGCTTTTACTTGGGTTAGGGTTTCTTGGCTTCTTAAGGGTTAAAATCTCTACCTGCTTCTACTTCTTTGTAATGTTAGGAGCTGATGTGAGGGCTGAGGGTTTGTTCATTATAATTTATAAAGTAGATTTGAACACTGCCTATCCTAAGAAAGGGTTAAATGATTAAAAGCCTGGCTTCTGCATTGTATGTTAATGAAGTTAAGAGAAATACAATCCACACATTTCTGTCCTTACTCTTTCTATTATAACAGTTCACTGTGAAGCTGTTCAGAAAACAGGATTCAGCCATTTTGCCTGCTGTAACAAAAGTAAGAAATGTGTTTTCGAAAAATAATTTTCATTATGCTGTGTGAATGGGAAGACTTGAACGCTATTTGATTGATTCCAAGAATAGGAATAGCCAACTAGTTCGGAAGTAGCTGCAGGAGGTGGTTGATTTGCAAAGTACTTCTGGTAGATTTCCTAAGCATCAGGAGTAGCCCTTGTTAGCAGAAGCAATAGTAACAGTTACAGTGCACAAAGGTTTATCTGGAATGAAAGCATGATATTTATCTACATCTGAGAATGTAACCTCCGCAATGGAGTAAACCTGTTTTAGCAGTATAGGTACTGTCGATTTCATCAAAATCTCTAATTTTTCTTCCATTTATGGCACCAGGTGTCTTTTGCAGGGCATGCAACAAAGTTTACAATGTGCTTTGTTAAACAACACCTGAAGCAGTACTTGTTCTGTGCATGCCCAGCTCTTCATTGCAGTTTAGATTAATCTCTTGTTGTACCTTTTGTATTGGACCTCAATACAGTATATGCCTTTATAAGAAGCAGATTCTGCATTTACAACCTGTATGGTGCCAGTAGTCCTCTGACTAAAGGTTTTTGCCACATCAGGTTTTCCTTGGCTTGACATTTTAATAGCCTTTGTTAAATCGTGTTCCAAGATGCAGGCTAAGTTCTAATTAGACATGTAAGGCAGCAAAAAAATTGTTTCAGTTTGTTTTTCGGATTTTTCGTTATTTCGTTTTTTGTGATTCGGGTCAGGAAGTCAATTCATTTCAGTATTCGGATTTGGACGAATGTGTTTAAAACATCTTTACAAACAAAAATTAATTGCATAGTTACATAGGGGTCTATTCACTAAGCTGCCGTAGGCAGCCGAGTGAATGACCGATCTGAAGTGAATTGAGCCGAACACTGTTCGCTATTCACTTCAGGCTGGTACGGCTGATTTCAGCCGTACATCGGCTCGCTTCGGGTCGGCCGAACATGCTCAGCATGTTCGGCCGAACCGAAGTGCAGAAGGAGTT
The DNA here is from genome assembly GCF_000935625.1 of Nanorana parkeri. Taxonomy (NCBI): domain Eukaryota; kingdom Metazoa; phylum Chordata; class Amphibia; order Anura; family Dicroglossidae; genus Nanorana; species Nanorana parkeri. The sequence continues at coordinate 422,113 of NW_017306393.1, forward strand.
CGACTCAGCCGATCCAACATCTGGATCGGCTGAGCCGAACCTCCGGCAGGCTTCTCATTGCTGTTCGGGCTATTCTTAAACATGCCGAACAGCAGTGAGTGAATAGCCGAATGCCGCTGAGCATTGTACCCGCCCTCTGCTGATGGACCTGATGGGGAACTGCAGCAGAGGGCGGGTACAATGCTAGTTTACTATTGGCTATTGCAAATTGAAATAGCCAATAGTAATATCCCAATGCTTTTCAATAGGACATTTTTTTTTTATTTTTTTTTCTATTCTGACATCGATCGTGTCAGAATAAAGAAAAAAAGGACACAGCAGTGTTTCTCTCCTTGGCGGCCAGGAGCAGGTAACCAGGGACGCTGATCTCTCTGAAAGTGGCCGGAGCCAGCCGTAAGATCACGCTACAGAAGCAGGTTGTCGGCCGGACAATGGCCGGCCGCTCGGCCAGCTTCGGCTTTCAGCACGGCTCAGCCGAGCTGATACATATGCGTTCGGCTCGGCTGAGCTGCTCGGCCATGATCGGGAGCTGTACGGGCTATTGTGAATAGCCCGTACAGCACCCCTTCGGTTCTACTGAACCGAAGTGGTCCTTGGGCCAAAGCTAGCCGAAGGATCGGCCAAAGCTACGGCCAGATCCTTCGGCAGCTTCGTAAATAGACCACATGGTATTTGAGGTTGAATAAAGACATAAGTCCATCAAGGCCAACCTATTGCAGAAAAGGGACATTAAAAAAGTGACATGTTTACTTTTGACAATCCATAGAAACAATAAAAAAGTGGGGTCCATGTCAAGTTTATCATAACAGGAACTGGAACTAACTTGTCAGAGTATAAAAGTATTATACATATAACAACTGTAAATAGTGACATCGACAGGCTAGAGGTATGAATGCCACAAAAAGGCCTTCTGTATGGCAAGTATTTGAGGTTTGCAAAGCAGTAAGAATATTGTGGGATCAGTGAAGCATGAGTCACGATAAGCAGGAGAGAGTTGGGAGTAATGTTGTGATGAGATAAGCAGTATCAAAGCTGTCAGCTGATGAATTGATGATGCACATCTAAAGAGGCACTAAGAATAGAACAGAATTAATCCTGGTAGCTAGTGAATAAGAAAGCACACTAGATAGGGTGCTGTGGAGGATGTGACTCTAGAAGTGAAGGTAAAGGGAGTCAGTGTCCCTAATATGAGGATTGGAACATCTCTGATAACTCATCTAATTTTTATTTATTTATTACAGGTGTTTATAAAGCCCTGACAATTTACGAAGCACTTTACATATTGCACATTCACATCAATCCCTACCCTCAAGGAGCTTACAATCTAAGGTCGCTATCTCACATGCATACATACAGAGGCTATTTGGACAGAAGCCCATTAACTATTCAGCATTTCTTTGAAATGAAGGAGGAAACCAGAGTACCCGAGGAAACCCACGCAAGCACAGGCAGAACATGCAAACTCCTTCCAGATCGTGCCCTGACTAGGATACAAACCAGGGACCCCAGTGTTGCAAGCCAGAGGTGCTAACCACTAAGCCACTGTGCTGCCCAAATGTGGGGGGGTTATCGCTGTACCCAGTATGCCCAAATTACCAACCACCTCGTAAAATTAGGGCTCTTGCACAGTATTCCCACTGGCAGAGAGACTCCGGGGCAGCGTACAGCCTCACACTAAAGTGAATGGATGTACGCTGTTGTTGGCAGGTACATGCAGGGGCGTATCTCCCGCGAGGCAAACAAGGCGTTTGCCTGGAGCGGCAGATTCCCTGAGAGCGGCGTTGCTGTGGCTCTCTCCCCTTGATAAATTTTATTTATCAGGGGAAGTGAACCGGAGGCTATAGTAGCGCCGGGGACGAGGACGGCCGGCGGGGACGAGGACGGCGTGCTGCGGTGGTGTCCAGAAGGCAGCGGACGGCGGCGCTTTGAATGCCAGGTGAGTGATTGTCTGTGCAGATGGGGCCTCCCCCACGGGGGGGCTGCTGATGGTGACGATCGGCCTCAGTACGGGGGGGGGGGGGGTGCTGATGGTGACGATCGGCCTCAGTACGGGGGGGGTGCTGATGGTGACGATCGGCCTCAGTACGGGGGGGGGTTGATGGTGACGATCGGCCTCAGTACGGGGGGGGGGGGCGGCGTTGCTGTTTTGCCTAGGGCAGCAGCATTTGTAAATACACCTCTGGGTACATGTCGACACTGCATAAACTCAGGCATGCGCACGGAGGTAAAATATTGAACGCAGACTGGGTTTGTCCAAGATTTTACATCTGTGTGCATTTGCAGGTTTACGTAGTGCCAGTGTGTACCCGCTGACAACAGCATACAGCCATTGACTTTAGTGTAAAGTTTTTACACTGCACCTGGGGCTCTCTTGCAGTGGGAATACTCTGGTTCAATGGATTACTGGAGCCGGTGCCCACGTGCACAAGCCCAGATAGTTGATTTTTGAGGCTTGGTACTGCCAGCTCTAATCTTGCTACCCAAGCTACTGGCCCATGACTATCATTATGGTAAATAAATAGAGCCCTGGCTGTACAGTAGGTTTAGTAGTAAAAAAGGAGAGTTTGATCAAGGTGGCATGGGGTAGTTTGAAACTGCCATAGGTTGGTGTAAGAAACAAGCTATGCCTAGAAAGTCTGATGATGCTATCCTGTGTATATTTTCTTGTCATTGCAGAGAGTGCAGAGATGGCATTGCACGTAGCAGGGTGAAGTGTTCTGCTGCAGGGTAATGTTGTCACTGTCCTCAGATACATACACAGTTTGATAAGTCTGACACATCATTTTCACAAACATGCATGTCACAATAAATTGAAGATGCTAGATTTGAAGGTCTCCTAAAAGTGCCTGAAGCTGTTTCTTTACCCTTTTCATGAATGATCACATTATTTTTAGAAGTAATTGATGATGAGGTCATATATGGCAACACTGTTAAGTAGCAACAAGTTAAAATTAAACTTTTGCTGGAAGTGTATCTAAAATCAAAACGTTCCTTTGTAGTTTTGGATGAAGTGTGGAAATGCTAAAACCCTTGTCAGGTTATTTCATTGTGTGTGTCCCAGCTGGGGAGGTTTACCATTATTATTTGTCCTGGTAATACACAAAAGGTGTATATTAAAGAGGATTTCCAGGAAAACTTCAAACCCCTCTGTCCAGGAAGAAACTATATCAGTGAATGGATTTCCATGTTTGCTGGAAATCCTCTTTAGCCGTATTCATTCTCATTTTTCAGCGCAGTTATAAACTTTCCCAGTGATGGTAAGTGTGTATGCAAATATGGATTTTAGGGTAATCCTTTCAGTGTGTCAAATGTACAGTGACTAAGGCTTAGATGACAATGTTGGATTAAGCTCGTCAGTTCCCAATAGGAATTAATGTTGAATTACTGATCAAGTCAATGATCTGGAATTAGAGAATGTTTTAAAGCGAATGGTGCTTTTGCATGCAACAATATAAATACAGTAAATGGTACGGAGAACTTGATTTCAGAATGGGAAATCTGGATGATGGGCACATGTGGCTCGATCAGGCAAACACAAGAGTAAGTGCAGACAGTGGGGCTGATTTACCAAAGGAGTAGAGACTATTCATGTAGCAAAATCAAACTTTACTGAGCTTAGTAAATAAGGTAAAACTGTGTATGTTTAATTCAGCCAATCGTGTGCAAGCAAAAATATTATTTTTTCCTTGCACATGATTGGTTATTAAAAGAGGACAAAGATTCAACTTATTTAGGCTAGGTTCACACCTGGGTGACTCCTGTCCGCGTGGCAATCGTGCACCAAACCGTGCAGATTCCTGGGTGGCCACGGAGTCAGCCGATCGCACTGGAGGTGCCATTATTTTCTAATGGCACCCCAGTCGCACGGTTTCCCGCTGTGATTCCGCCCATGCAATTGAACACGATCACGGCTAAAAAAAGCCACGTGTTGTGTGTCACACAAAAAGATACTGAAAATCAATGGGGCCACGCGGCACCCGCTGTGTGCACTAGCACACGATTGCGCGGTCCCAGCACACGCATCCCGGGTGTCGTTTAGGTCTTAACCTAGACTTACAAAGCTAAGTTGCTATGTGGACTTTCACTTTACAAAGTGAGCATCCTCTACTTCTATTGTCAGGACTGGGGTAAAGGTGCCCGTACACCTACAATTATCTGCAGATTTTCTGTGGTCAGATGGAAAAACTGCAACAGATTGGCCCAGGTGGAGATTACTCCATCCACACAGTTAAGTGTAGATAAAGGAATCTGTTGCACCTTTTCCATCTGACCACAGAAAATCTGAAGATAATTGTAAGGTGTATGGCCAGCTTTACAGAGAGAGGAATGAGAGACTCCTGTCTCATGTGCTGGGGTGGGAACAGAGCAGCTTGGGTGAGATCCTCTCCCATTCTCTGAGTCACCCCTGCCATCTTCTGTACTGTGCAGGGCCTGGCTGTAAAGCTGAGCGACTCTCCCTGTGTAATCAGTCAGGTTTTGCATTCAGTATCACAGCCAGCCCTGCTGACAGCTCTCCTAATACACAGAGTTCAGAAGAGCCAGTAATCTGCAGGGTTGGGCTTTCAGTGTGACAGCCGAGTTCTGTTTTAATTCTTTTAAAGCAGAACTCCAGGCAAAAATTTTCTTAACCCCTGCAGTGGGGCTACCTCCGCACTGCAAGGGTTAAGTGCTTAGTTTTGTCTAGGTGCTAAAACAAATGTATACTGACCGAATCACGGAGCCAGCTTGTTGTTAGACCAGTTCCTAGAGCCTCTCTCCTCTGCTATGTCCCTCAGTGTCCTCATATCCAATACACTGTGTATAGAACATGACTCAAGGATCCTTAGACTGCTGCAGCAGAGGGGGGGAGAGGCTCCAGGGACCGGTCTAAGAGCTGGCTGGCTCTAAGGATCAGGTGAGTATAACTTTTATTTTTTTACCACTAGACAAAAAGGAGTCTCACTGCAAGGGTTAAGAACATTTTTGCCCAGAGTTCTGCTTTAAGAAAAAAGGTTGTGATCAAACTTTTTATTGAAAAGAGGGTCTGCAGATTTCATTAGATGGATGTTTTAAAAAGATAGATCAAAAGAAAATATTGGATGCACAACAAACCCACAACCACACTGAATATAATCAATGAATTGCCGGCCTGTCTGATAAATTATTTTTCGATTCAGCTTAAAAATATCAAGCAAAATTGATTTTATAAATGCCAATTTTTCTTTGTTTTGACTGATATTGATATTGCAGAATTAAACAATCATTGAATGTGTGAAAAAGTAAATTTGATCAAATGAAAATACAGTTTCTTAAAGCAAAGGGTTTACTGTGGCTGTCCAATAACAATTTAAAGAAAACTTTTTCTTTACCCTTGCAGTTGGGCTACCCCAGCACTACAATGGTTAAGTGCTTGTTTTTGTACTAAAGTACTAAAATAACTAAAGGTGCCCATACACTGCACGATTATCGTACGATAATCGTATGCGATCGGGTTTTCGTACGATAATCGAGCAGTGTGAACGGAGACGTGCGACCGTTTCTACTCTACGGGCGCACGTCTTCTGTCGAACCAGCATGTTCGAAAACCAGCCGGGAATCGTACGATTCTCGGCTGGTTAGAACGGTGCTCGGAAGATAAATGCTGAACGGGCCGGTGTGCGCACGCGCACACTGCCCGTTCAGCATTGCGGTCATCGGAAGCCCGCCCCTCAGGGGGGCGGGCTTGCGATGATCGAGAGTGCGATCTGCCTGTCCAAGATAGGCAGATCGTACGTTTTTTTAATCCCTTTACAACCATCGCAAGACTAAAGTCTTGCGATGCTTGTAGAGTGTATGGCCACCTTTAGTTACGCTCATCCAAAGCTCTGAGCCCAACCAGCTGTCACACGCTCCCTCCTGCCTGTCTCCTCCTCTGCTGCAGCATTGGAATCTTACTCAGCGTCCTCACGTCTATACACTGTGTATAGACATGATGATTAAAGTGACCTCAGACTGCTACTCAGGAGGGGGAGAGAGGCTGGAAGGACCGGTCTAAGAACAAGCTGGCTCAGGGCATCGGGTGAGTATAACTTTGTTATTTCCGCACCTAGACAAAAACAAGCACCTAACCCTTGCAGTGTGGGGGTAGCCCCACTGCAAATATAAACACATTTTCCCCTGAAATACTCCTTTTAAATGCAGTTTTAGCTCACCTAAAAAAACATTCATATGTGCACCCAGTCCTAAATCTAAATACAAGAAACAAATGCATTTTGGCTGTTTTATTTGCATCACTATGTAGTAAATAGTGTGTAGGCGTACATAACAAATCACATGCACCTTGTAAAATTTACACAAAGCAAAGAAACTTCCAACTCTAATTTTATAAGTCTCTCATAAATTTGCGCTATTTCTGTCAGTGCTTGGAAATGGCTGAGGTTTTATTTGTGAGTGATAGAAGTTTATTTAGGCAGTTAGTATGTGAGGTTTAGTAGAATTTTTATTCCCCATATACGGATGCCATTTTGCATACACATTAACTTTAAAACACCTGTGCATTTAATTGTCCTAATTAATTTCTGCTCACTAAATTTGATCAGGTAATGCTACTGTTCCTAGTCTAGAATAGAACCCTGTTTGTACCAGCTGTAGCTATAAAGGGCCTATGTAGATGTTACTGCAAGTCAATGCTGACACCCAGTGGTAGAATATGATTACTACAACTGCCGCAGAATCTGAAGACTTAAAGGCAAAGTCCACCTTTTAGAAAAAATTATAAGTGCACACTACTTCATAAAAGAAAATCAAAATCTGCATTTATTATGCAACCATGGTCAGCATAAAATACACCTGTACAGCATATTTCAATTTCCAATGTGCACAGCAAACTAGGATAGCATCATCTGCACTGAACATCATTGTACAATTTGCCAGTCATTGCATTTTTTTAATATTACGCTCATGCGGTCCCACTAGGAAAGCATAACATATCGGTTTATTGCTCCATTGCTTTAATAAATCAGACGCACAGTGAAACTCATTACTTGTTTGCCCTTGACCTAGCTCTGACACAGCACAAGGGGCTTGACAGACCTCTGCAGAAATACCACTGATTTTACTTAAAAAGCAAGGGTCCGTCTCTTTAGCATGCTGTCAGGGGAAAGGCTTTTCTACTCTTTCTAAAAAGAAAAACACTTGGAGACATTGCACACTTTTTATTTTGATGCACATGGGGTGTATTTAGCTGATTTAAAGGATCTATCTCTGGTCAAAAATAAATCTATTTCTATATTGAATTTGCATAAGTTCTATCCCACTCCTAATAACCATATCAATCTAGAAGTGTGTAAACTTATTAAGATGCCCAAAGGATGTATTTCCTTAATGCAGTGACACAATTTCACTCAGCACTGTAAATATGCACTTCCTTGTGTCACAAGTCATAGAGCGTGCCTTCTGAACTGCAACTCAACATCTGATCAGTGTAAAATTATCCTTGCTTGGTGGAAGCAATGCATAATGGGATATGTAGTCTTAAAAAACTTGAGATTGCATCACATCATGCAAAGCACACTGGGAATTCAGGGAGTTGTTGAATGTAATGGGCAGACAGAAGGCAACACTCACCAGTGATATGCCGTGCCTTCTGTGCTGGGTGAGGCACCCCCCAGCCTGTTGAAGCTCCGCCACATCTTGGTAACCAAGCTGTGTGGGAAGGAGGAAGTAGGGAGACCCTCCCTGTCCCCCACTTGCTCGTCACTGGTGAGGCATCGGGTTCAATGTCCCCCCTGGGTTTTTTTTTTCTTTTTTTTGATTGGACAGCTTGGACCAATGGCGCTTTGCCATTGGTCCAAGCCATCCACAGAGCTCATGCCACAAACACAGAGTAGAGGCTGTGACAGCTCTTGCCTCACCAAGTTAGGTTACACAAGCAGTGGGGAAGCCCACTGCTGTGTAACCTAACTACCTGTCCAAAGCTGGATGCAGCGCTGCCTGTAATTAACAGGCAGCGCTCCATCCATGACAGGTTATACAGCGGGGAGGCTTTCCCTGCTGTGTAACCTGTAACAAGCCGCTCTGAATGGAGAAAAAGCTGTCAGCTTCAGACTTGAAGCTGACAGCTTTTTCCTCCATAATACTCAGGGAAGGCAGAGCCTCACCTGCCTTCCCTGACCGCACGTCCCTGACACTCACTGCATAAGTATTTTAAGTAAGCTTTGATTGGATTATCATAAACAGCTATAGTATGTATTCCTATTACAATGCCGATGTGATAACAGAATAGTATATGCTGGGAGGAGCCTCACTCCTTTAAATGAAAGTCAGGTTGGGCTTTAATCTCTAAAGTGACTCTGTTGCTATGCAGCAAAAATGAATATGAAGCTCCCTGCAAAAGAAGATTGTTTATGCTTACCTCTCCCTCTGCCCATTCGTGGGATCTTCACTCTTTTGCAGAGCCACAACCTTTGGCAGAATCGGTAGCATCAGACACTCCCAACTGTGTTGAATGCCTGTATCCCCCACTGCATTACTACAGGCTGAGGGCACACTGTCCAAAACACCCAGAAGAAGCTATTGAATAGAGTGAAGACTGTCTCTGGAATTCCTAAAGAGTGTCTCAAAAATGTTTTGGAATTCTTGGGGGGGGGCCCCACTGAGGCTGAAGAGTCCATACCAGCCATCCAACCTCAGTTCAGCTCAGTAACAATGAGATAAAATCACAGATAAACAGATAAAATAACAGGCTAAGCTTTACTGAGCTCTCTGCACTGTGCCTCTCACACGGACGAGTTGAGCTGTTGAGTGAGATCTGGTCCCGGGTCACCCCATTGGAGGGGACATGGTCTGGTGCTTTACATTTTTTAATTGATTTGGCTGCCATGAGGTACTGTGCTTGCTGGGGACCTTGTGGCAGCCTTCTGGGGAGCCATGCAGCGCCTGTTTACAGTGCTGGCCCACACATCTCCCCTGCTGATACCCTCTGCATCTGCCCCTGCTGAGACACTCGGCATCTGCCCCTGCTGAGGCCTTCTGCCCAGGATATCAGGCCGGCACCCCAGAGCAGAGTGGCAACACAAAGTATGTAGAAAATTCATATACTATTATTCTGCATTGCTGTATAATGTATTGCTGGGATTTGTATTCCTCCTATAGCAGTGTTAATTTAGTCGATGAACATTTTTCGTCATAGTTTTTGTCAGCTGCATGTTTTCAGTGATGAAAATTAAATGAAAACTAAGTTAATAGGACTAAATCTATAACAAAAATACATTTCAATTTTCTCTACTGGAGATTTAGTCGACAAAACGAGACTAAAACTAAAACAATTTTTAAGTAAGCCACTCGTACCCACAGTCTAGCAATCAACTGCTTCTCAATGATGATGGGTATTAATGAGGTGTACAGTCTCATGATTGAGATAAAAATCAGCCATGTGCTTCTACACTTAGCATATATGGCAGTCATATATTCCCATCGGTACAGATGTTCTTTAATGGCTTACTAATGAATGTTACTTTACTACAACACACCGCTGTCACATCCATGCCATTGTGACTTCAAGTGATTTTAAAGTCAAAATGTTTTTAAGCCTTTTCAAATGCTGATGGAATCACTTACAATGGATGCTGCTCCTCGATGTTTAAATGTTTGAGCTTCCTGCAGAATCAGCTGGTCCCTTGAACCCTGGCCCTGATATCTTGTTTTAGGGTGGCTCCTTTCCCTTGCAGTATCCTATGGAGTCATCCTTGTGTTTGCTAGCAAACTGTGTGTATCTCCACAAACACACAGACACAGCAAGGCAAGCCAACATTCTGCTCTCCTCTCCTCCTTCCTCCCTTCTCCAAGCTAGTAGATGGAAAGCTGCTGGAGACTGTTCTGTCCCTTGTGATCTTGTACTGGACAGGGAGTTTGGGGAAGCTGAGCTGAGAGAGATGGAGCCAGCTGTTCAGAAACATGATGACTGTAATTGTTTGGGCAGAAATGTAAAGAAATACTTTGCTGGGCCATGTATATTTGTGTGATCTGGATTCATTATTGAAAGTTAAACACTCCTTTAATGTTACTTGCAGGTGTAATTCATCTTAGTTTGCCTGACATGAAATGCCTTTGCCTTTGTAACCACAATCATGTCTCTCCACAGCACTGTAACTGCTGTTTGTCTATGACATTTTACACAGGAACAGCATGTTCATTGAAAAATATAGCAGATTTTGTCTACTTTCAGGATGTATTCCTTCCTCCTCCAGTGATCAGAGATAACGCCAAACAGTGCACTCTGCCCACACTCCTGCTTGTTGGATGTAGACCCAACCTTCACTAAAATGGTTTTGAGGGCAGCACTGTTGCATTTCAGGAGATGACAGACAAACCAATAAAGACCACTAAAGTTCAATGTTTCCGTAGATAAAGAGGCTATAAATAAAATGTGTGTGTGTGTGTGTGTGTATGTGTAATTAAGTGTTTGGTAGTAGCATCATCCACACAAGCATGCACAAATTCAGGTCAAACGTGTTTTTTTTTTACTTTGTAGCAATAATTCTTAAAGCTAAACTCCAGGAACATTATAAAAGACACAGCCTCATGCAATTCTGAAATCATTAATACAACATGAAATGTATTTTTAAATGCAATCAGCGGAAGAAACTGAATTTGACTTGGTATCAGTCTCTTGAAGTCCCTGTACAGCAGAGCTTAGACTGGGGGAGGAAGAAGCAGCATGGGGAGCCAATCAGGTGTGCTGCAGTGCAAGCAGCATGCTGATAGGAAGAGAGAGAGCAGAGTAACAGAGAGATGAGCTCATCGGTCTGCTTGTCATTTTACTGTCCTATGACAGGCTGAGAGGAAGGGCAAGACCTGTGTATGCTACTTAACTACAACAAAGAGAAAACAGCTATTTTACCTTGACTGGAGTTCAGCTTTAAAGCCAAAACAATATATTTTTTTAAGTGTCACTTCTTGTTCCAGAGGCACAACAGGAAGTACGTAAAAATATCTCCAATGTGTGGGAAAATTCCCTCTCATTACAATGAGAACTCAGCAGAGCCGGCCTTGATATCACGGCCGGCTCCGCCAAGCTCTCATTGTAATGACAGTTCAGTGTCCCCTGGTTACCTGGTCAATAGTTCAGCGTCCCTTGGTTACCAGGCAACCAATGGCCGGCCTATCGGCCCGCTCGGGTTTCACTTCGGCTCAGTCGAGCTGAAGCATATGCCTTCGACTCGACTGAGCTGCTCAGCCAGCTTCGGGAGCTGTACAGGCTATTGTGAATAGCCCGTACAGCAGCCCTTCGGTTCTACTGAACCTAAGTGCTCAGGCGTAACGGGAGGACACAAACTAGCGTCCTCCCGTCACCCTAGGCTCAGTATACCGCGAGCTGTAAGGATCTGCCCAGCTGCGTGACTGACAGCTGGCTCTGCCTATCTAGAGGCAGAGCCAGCTGTTCCTGCCCCCTCCCCCGTCCTTTAATGATGCATTAATGAATACAGAAATGTATTATTTTTTGTCTTTTATATCTGCCAAGAGTTCAGCTATAAATTAGAATGCTAGCAAAAAATAACAAGATAAAAATGAATAGCCCATTAAAAGAACAAGTAACAAAACCGGCTTTCGCTGCAATTTTCAGATAAAATCCAGTGATTTCCCTGCAGTGCTTTCCTTCTGCCACTAGATGTCAGATAGCCTGATGGTCAGCATCATTAAGCCCACTTAGGCCTCGTTTACACCATATGCAGCACGTTCCGGCCCGATTCTGGCTGGAACGCACTGCCTCGCATTGCGGCCGGCTCACTTTTTTGTTGGGCATTGAAGTTAATGGCACCATAGCCACGTCCTCCGGCCGCAAAGCGATCGCCCGCAAAGGATCGCAAGGCACATTGTGCGTGCAGTCCGGTGCGATCAAAATGCTGCAAAATGCCAGAATTGGGTCGGAACGCACTTTGTCACTTTTCTGCAACAAGTTGTCATCCATTAATATCATTTAACTCATCCAAAATGAACGAAAATTCGGATTCATCTAAATCTGAATGCCAAAATGAATTTTCTTTCAGTAAACTAATTTTGTGCCGGCTTGCAGGTCTACTGCACCGATAGCGGTTTTTCGTAATCGAATACGAGTACCGATATTTATATTTTGGTACTTGCTGATGCCGAGTACCAATACCGGTACTTCCACTAGCATGGAGCCGGCTTTCCGGGCAATCAGGAAGCTGGGAAGTGTGTCATTACCTGCCGCCCGGCTTCTTGATTGCCCGGGAATCCAGCTCAATACTGTTTGGTCTGCGTAATGCTGATTGGCAGGGAAGCCGGCTTCCCAGCCAATCAGCATCGAGCTGGCTTACCGGCCAATCAGGAAGACGGGAGGTGGGTCATTTCCGGGCTTCTCGGCCAATCAGGATTGAGCTGGACAAACAGCATGGAGCTAGCTTACCGGCCAATCAGGAAGTCTGGCAGCGAGTCATTAACCACCGCCCAGCTTCCTGTTTGGCCGGGAAGCCAGCTCCATGTTCCCTTGCAGCACTGCCGGTCAGAGGAAATCTCCCCCTGACTGGAATTTCCAGTATCGGAGCATTTTGGCGCGTACGAGTACTCGCCCAAATACTCTGTATCGGCACCAATACCGATACTAATATCAGTATCTGTGCATCCCTAATGTCTACCATTATACATGGCAGTGGACATTTATAAAACCTACATAGGGCAAGTTGCGCAAATGGTGCTGATGTACAAGCATTCCTAAAAACTAATCCCATCTCAGCCCTCGGCGATGCCCACAGCTCTCGGACGTTAGGTGAAGGCAGCACAAAGCATTGATGTGTAATAATGCACAGCAACAAATACATTTCACATTTCATCAGTTTATTGCAGCCCGACCAATGAAAAATAATTACTGATTAGTTGATATGGGTTGCTGCACATTTTTATTCAGAGTTTTCGAAATAAGTTTAAAAAGCGTTAAAGTGTGAACTAACCAAACTATGAATCAGTTCCTTCCTAATCAATTCCTCTGTAGTAAATTCATTTCTTTGTTTTCTTCACTGTAAAATTCAATAAAAATGACTTAGACGTGGAGACAGAGATCACTTCATACAGGAAACATTGTAAGAATATAAGTGAAGTATATCGGAAGTACCAATGTTTTATGTTCAAGGGCAGGACAATGCAACTTTCAGTATCATAGAATAAATGTTTCCCTGCAGTGTTGGATTGAAAAGTCTTCATGAGAGCTTGTTCACACTGTCTGTTGAGCTGAGTTTTGCAGCACACCACCACACATGTATGGTGTGAACAAGACCTATAGAAAGCAATTGTTTTCCATGAGCCCTGTTTACACCATATTCTGTATGTGCAGTTGTGCCAGAAAAGCCATAGAACCTAACTCCATCCAAATTGTTTTTCTAGTTTTGGACAGGGTGGGGAAAATGTATTTCTGTCAGGTTTTTATTTCTGTCTGAGACCCTATTGAGGAGATAACCCTCATTTACTGTAAAACCCATACTACAATCAGTGGTTGGGGTTGTCACTGGGACAGGAAGGCACTAAGATCAATAACAAACATGATCAAAAACCGGGCTTACCTAAAAGTTGCTGCATGTTGGCAGTGGTGTCACGCGGGGGGTGTGGCACGCACCGGGTGACACCATTGGAGGGGTGACACCAAAATGACATTCATTTTGGTGTCACTCCCTCTAAAAAGTCGGGCACTCAGTCATGGACTCAGAGCCCAACAGTGTCAGGAGAGAGGAGGCATGCATCACCAAGACGGCTGCCGGTAGGCGTCAATTTGATGACCGTGAATGCGCGAAGATGTCATCACGCGTGATGGCGTCACTGTGGGGTGTCACCCGGTCTCCGCTCCGGTTGACACCCGGTCTTGGGATGCCCCTGCATGCTGATATAAACTGACTCTGGTATATCAACATACAGTAGCTCTCAACCATCCCTCATTTGAACAGACTATAGCTCTTTTGGAACTGTATCCCCCATCCCTCATTCCTCCTCAATTGTCTCTCTCTTTAGTATGATGTACAGACCTCTAATGAAAAATGCATTCCCATAGACTTGTATGAAAATCCTGCTTCAAGTGAACAAAGGCCTGTTGACACAGGCCCCAAACCATCCAGGCTCTAAATGAGTGACTTTGTTCATTTGAAAAGCCAGTATAAAAGAAAAGTAGCTGTAAATGAAGCAGAAAGAGTGCCCCGGCATAGTGTAGCAAGTTTCTTTATTATATAAAATAAAAGCTAAAATGAATGCACTCCAAATGGAGACCTTGAGCCGCATCACAAGAATGGTAAGACCGGTATCTGGAAACCTCAAGTCTGGGCGTGGGTATGCAGGAAGATGATCCACTGGGAGTGAAGCCAAGAGTACGTTGTGTGGAACACACACCTGTGATGGAGCGCAAGAGCCTATACTCAACCTGCTTTTTCTCACACCTTATCTTGTGGTCAGATCTGTTGCCTAGATCATGCATGCAAGTCCAAGGATCTGAGCAGAATGCGTTTTGGGGAAGCTTATCCCCTTATCAACTATAAAAAATTGTTGTGGATTTTAATCAATGTTATTTTTCATCTCTATGCTTTAAGGTTCCTCTAAGTAGGGACAGAGGTGTGTCTTTCTGTGTTCATACTTTGTGCAAAAAGGTTTTTTTCTTTCTCATTTTTCTTTCTCATCTCAGAAAAGTTAGGAAGCAAACACATGATGCAGCAAGGCTCATGCACTAACAGCAACTGAATGGTAAATTAAGGATGCACCGATACCGATATTAGTATCCGTATCGGTGCCAATACTGAGTATTTATTTGGGCGAGTACTCGTACTCACCCAAATGCTCCCAATGCTTTTCCTGATACCAGTATCAGGAAGCCGGGTGGCAAGTCATTACAGGCTGCCAGGCTTCCTGATTGGCCCGGGAAGCTGGCTCCATGCCCCCTCATCGCCAGGGAGCATGGAGCTGGCTTTCAAGCCAATCAGGTAGCCGGGCAGCGTGTGATAATGCACGCCCAGCTTCCTGATTGGTCAGGAAGCTGGGCGGTGAGTCATTACCCACCCCCCATCTTCCTGATTGGCAGAAAGTCGGCTCCATGCTTCCTCGTCACCTGGTGACAAGGGAGCATGGAGACGGCTTACCGGCTCATCGGGAAGCCTAACGGCAAGTCATTACATGCCACCCGGCTTCCTTAATGGGACTTCCGGTTTCAGTATTCTGTATCGGCGAGTACCCCAAAAAAATATCAGTACTCGTAGTCGATATCGAAAAACCGTTATCAGTGCATCCTTATGGTAAATGTTTAGTTTCCTATAGCAAGCAACCAGATTTGTAGGTGATTTTTGTTCAGTGAAGCTTATAAAATAAAAGGAACAAATTGACTTGCTGCTTTTCTTTGATACACATTGTATACCCAAGGTCCATTTCTGATTGAATATGTTTGAGGGCGTATCATACAAACACCTGTGCGCCTGTCAGTCCTCTGCAGAGGCTTTGTGCTAAGCAGTTTGGAACTGTGCTTTGTTTCTCAATGCCCAAAGGGTAGCTATTAAATACTGAGAACATAGAGTGCTTGAAAACAGCAATTCAAAATCAAGGATATATGGAATTTTAAATATCTCCGCAAATAGCATTCATTCGTTTGTTTTCATATTGCCAGGTAATTGTTGTGAGGTTAATTTCATTAGATTAGAGTGAAACTGTCAACGGTTTTAAATGTAAGTCTGCTATTGGCCAGAATATCCTTTTCTGTGGACCCCTTTGATCTTGGCTGCACTTTTTCACTTTTGATGCTAGGGATTAGAATTCATTAATTTTGAATGGCACCACAATGTACTAAGGCAATGCAGCTCCAAAGCACATGTGTTGCAGTGCACCAAAGAGCACGGTAACACACTACTGTCGTGGTGCACTGCAATGCCCAAAATTATGTATGTCTGTTTTTTGAATGTTTGGTGCATTGTCAATGATTGGGCTGCCTTAAAGTAGTATTGAACTTTCAAACTTTTGTTTCAATAATGTGTCTAGCTCAAACAAACATACATTACCCAGCAAAGTATTTCTTTACGTTTTTTGCGCAAGTACTTACAGTCATATTTCCAAATAGCTGGCTTCAACTCTCTCAGCTCTGCTTCCATGAACTGCCTGTCCAGCAAGTGGGTTGCCTTGCTGTGCCTGTGTGTTTGTGGAGAAACACACAGCTTACTAGCACACACGAGGGTGGCTCCATTGTTACCTGCAAGGGAAAGGAGCCACACTGAAACAGGATATCAGGGCCACTGCTCAGGGGAGCAGCTAATTCTGCAAGAAACGAAATTTTTAAACCTCAAGGAGCGACATACATCAGGCGTCAATCAGATGGTCGCGCATGCGCAATGACGTCATTGCGCATGCACGAGGTGAGGTCAGGTGCACCCGCGTTGACGACACGGCAGGGTGTCACCCGGTCTAGAGACTGGGTAACATCTGGCCTCGGGATGCCCCTGTCCAGGACCCAGAACAGAACTTAGGAAGATTCTGAGAAAACAGTTTATTTTCTCCACATCAGTCATATACCCTGGATCCCCTCATCACATGTTAGTGAGAATCCTATGTGACACATATACACCACACCATCCACAGTTTTGCCATCTTCCTTTTGAAAGAAAATAGGTAAACGAAACATCTAGAGTCTGCTGAGCACATGACTTTACAGTTTTTATAGAGTTTACAAAAGAAATGATCTTTACTATCAGTCAGTAAAAGGTCCAGTGACATGCAGCCTGCTGAACATCTGTATATTTGTACAGTGTGCATGATATTTGATAATGGGAAAAGTCTGCAGAACATTAGATAAAATGCTGCTATGTCTACAGAACATTTGATAGCATGAACATCAGATAATATGTGCAGTCTGCTTGATCATTGAACGGTATCTTGTATTAGGTCACTGATTTGCAAAAAAAAGCATCTTTGTAGTTACATTTGTGGGAGAATGTACTTTATAGGTCTAAAAGATAACTGTTCATGACAATTCAAAAAGAAGGTAATTATCTATGGTGTGAAATTCTCAAGAGAGGCACTGCTTAACACTGTGGTGGTCATAGCTTTATTAAAGTCAACCTTTCAGCAACTATAGAAATCTGCATGAATAGATTCCTGACTTGTCACAATATACAGTAACAGTATCATTAAAAAAGAAATCTATTCCATTCTATTATTAAAAAAAACAGTCATTAAACTCCAATCAAATGACTTTGCATATGCTGAGATAATCCATTGGTCTACTGCAGGCAGGAGAAAGCATTTCCTCAGTCTCTTCTCTCCCCATCATCAGACTGTACATTGTAACTTTTTAGCAAATCACAAGGTGAGAAGCTGCAGCAGGGGGCAGATGTGCAAGACATTTGTGAGCACAGCCAAAAACTAAACAGACTGCAGGATTTGAATGATTGTGTAATCTCTCTACAATCTCAGTCCAGGAAGTAGATGCTGACCTTACAGCAGAAGAAAAGCTTTGGCGCCTTTTGTGTAACAGCGCCTGGTCATAAGGCTAATACATTATTCTAAGCCTTGCAGTGGAGCTACCTCTGCACTGCAAGGGTTAAAGGGTTATTAAAGCCTCAGCTTTCTTTGCATATATCTACTGCTAGCAAGCAGTAGATATATGCAATAAGTAAAAAAAAAAAAAAATACGCTTTAACAGCGGTTTAAACTTACCCGTGTCTACCCCGCACGCTCCCGTCCGAAAATGTGAAACTGCTCGGGCGGCCGCAAAGCATCTTGGGGCGGGCGCATGCGCAGTTCACATTTTCGGTCGGGACGCGAGGAGAGACACAAGGTGAGTCTATGGACGCGTGCACCCGCATGCAGACACAGTCCTATACACAGTGTATTCAACATTATCAGGGTTATTCACTAAAGAGTGAAGAGTTTGGAGAAGGCAATTCTGCAAGTAGTTCTAATTTACTATCGCTGTTTTCTACCTGGTCTAAAACCGCTTTTGACCTAAAGATTATACCGTTAAGTTGAATTTGTATGCAAGTTGGAACAGGTACATTTTTTTTAAGTGTAACTCCAGCCCCCCAATTTTTTTTTCGATTTGGATAGCACAGGGAAGAGTTAACCCCCTATAAGGTTTGTTTTGCTGTGTGTGGCCCTGTTCAGAAGATTTCACCTCACTTTCTGTCCCTGTGACAATTGGATTTTGAACATTTTGGGTTGTGGTGGAAACAAGGATTGGTGCAAAAAACCTCAGTGCAGACACCTTTTTCCAGTGATAACTCTTACAGGAGTTAATTTCCCTTCCTAGGGGTAGATTTCCTCTCACTTCCTGTTGTCTCAAGAACAAAAAGTAAGATTAAATCTTTCTAATACACTGATACAGACAGCAGTAAAAACCTCACAGTGACACAGAAGAAGAGGCGGGCGCCCCTCATCTGCACGTCTAACAAGAGCCAACTTCCTGTAATGTATGTTCATTACTACGAACCAGACCAAAAAAGGCGGGCACTCCTCGTCGGCACGAGCGCGGTAGCATTACAACTACTGAAATGCTGCGTGGTACACTTTGGCTGCAGTCTGGGACCCCCTGCTGTACAGTAAAAGCCTCCGTTTTTAAGTAGGGGTCATATGTAAGTCGGATGTTTGTAACTCGGGGACTGCCTGTAGTCCCCTTCTTGTTCAAAACTGGTTATAATGTCATCAACATAAATTAGGATGTATATCCATCTGTCTTCTTGATTCCTGGAGAAAAGATAGGGATCTGCTTTGCTTCTTGTGAATCCCTCTTTCATGAGTATTTCATTAATTTTCTCATTCCACATTCTTGCAGATTGCTTGAGTCCGTAGATGTTCTTGTGGAGTTTACACATAAGGTTGTGTCCTTGCACAAACCCTGGTGGTTGCTTCATGTAGAGATCTTCCCTAATGTCTCCATAGAGGAAAGCAATTTTAGATTCATGGTGTTTCACTTGCATGCCCTTCCTGGCTGCAATGGTAAGGAGTGTTCTGATGGTAGAGTGTTTTTTATGATGGGAGTGAATGTTTCATCATAGTCTTCTCCACGTTTCTGGGATTATCCCTTGGCAACTAATCTGGCCTTGTATTTGGGGATATTTTCTTCTGCATCGAGTTTCACTTTAAAAGTCCATTTAGTTCTGTGATGGGGGGGGGACGCTCCGTGAGTGTTCAGGTTTTATTTTCTTGGAGTGATTTTATTTCTTCTTCTGCTGCCTCTGTTCATTAATTGGCTTCACGTTCTGGTAATTTTTCTACGTCTTCCCACGATGTTGGTTCGATTATGCTATGTGTCTTAGCAATATATGGCAGCTTGCAGGCAGGGCCGGATTTAGGTCTCAGGAGCCTGTAGTTCAGATATACTTCAAATTTGTGAAAAGAATAATTCCAAAGTTATATCAAATGCTTTTTTCTTGATTTTCTTCTCTGCAAAAACATCAATAATAACTCCACAATCCATCTTATAAAAAGTTATCCTTTAATAGCCAAAAGGGATAGTGCATTTAATCGTTCTTGGTCCATTGATCCGCGTAAATCATTTTTTACTCGTCTCAAAGTAGAAAATGACCTTTCTCCAGAACAATTGGTAGCTGGAGATGTTAAAAAAAAGTCTAAAAAAAAAAAAAAAACCCATGCTGGCTGGTACATGCAATCTGCCTAAAGCAATAAAATACATAAAGCATCAGTTGCATAGTATCTGTAACTGAAAATGTATGCAGCAGTCAGAAGGAAGTAACCCACCGATTGCAGAGATCATAGTAAACACACAGAGTGCAAAGGTCAGCAGTGACAACACTCAGCAAGTGTCAGGGACTCCAATGCCCTAGTAATAGTATTATTCTGCATTGCTGGGATTTGTAGTCCTATAAACTGTAGCTGATGGTTTTATTAAAGTAGAATTAAACCTTCTTTTTTTTTTTTTTTTAAGCATATACAGTATCTACTAGCTAGCTAGCAAGCAGTAGACATATGCAAAAACATTTTTTTTTTTTAAACCGACGTTACCAAACAGGTTATTACTTACCTGTGCCTCCGCCGCTCGCTCCCTCGAGCGGCCAAGAAGGATCATGGGGCGGGCGCATACAGGATAAGTCAATGCAAGCAGCCCGGCAGCGTGTACGTGCACAGACACCATGGAACACAGAAGACACACCTTCGATCCATGCCACATTTCAAATGAGGTGCTTTCAATGGCTTTTGATGGTAGTCTGTTCTGTAGGTATGTTGCCATCATGACTGCTTCTCCCCAGTGCTTCTTAGGTAGGTTGGCGCCTGACAGCATGCATCTAGCCATTTCTATAGGAGTGCGATTTTTTTTTTCCGTTCTGCTACACCATTTTGTTCAGGAGTGCATGGTGTGGCGGTATGATGTGATATACCCTGTTTCTTCAGATATGATTCCACTTCCTTGCTGATGTATTTCTGGCCTTTCTTGGCTTTTTTCTAGCCTCATCTTATATAACTTGCGCAGCAGATTTAGTTTATTGTTTAGGTTTGAAAGCTCATGCAGTTTTCCTAATGTAGTCTACATACCTTTAGCTGTATTCTGTCTTCTTATGTGAATAAGCTGGTCGTCTTCCAATAGCAGACTTATAATTGCTTTTGCTTGCCTGTTCCTCTTGTCCAATTCCTCAGCGGGTCTATTAGTGGGTCTGTCTGTTCACAGTACTTGCCACAAGTCGTCTTCGCTTAGCAGCATTTCAAGCTTGAACTTCCATAGCTGGTAGTTGGTATTGTTGAGCTTTGCAATTGTAAACGTCATATCTGAACAGCTTGCCATCTTTCAGTAGCTTAGATGCGGCTCTTGTTGACTTGCAGTCTGTTTAGTGCCTGGGCCCATAACCTGTTAGTTATGTGTTTGGATGAACCACTGAGATCTTGAGGAATGCTGAATTAAGTTTTACTTGCTTAGAAGAACATTACATGTATGAACAAGAAACTGTGCAGAAAACAGGGAGAGAAAGAAACTTCCTGTGTATCATAGAAAAGCACGCACATAGAGATTAGCATTGTACTACAGCGCCATCTACAGTTCAAAAGACAAAGTACATATCAGTATAAGCTGTTTCATTTCCAACAGCAGATATATGTGCAGAATATACAGTGGGGCAAAAAAGTATTTAGTCAGCCACCAATTGTGCCAGTTCTCCCACTTAAAAAGAATCTTGTATGTAACCCGGGGATTGCCTGTACTGCCTTCATGTTAATATCTTCCCAAAGTGTAACTTTCATTTTTATCAGTGTCAGGAATTGCCCCTCTGTAGCACTACAAGCTGCGGCAAGCACTTGACACTTGCGGTTAGCATACTGACTTGCTGGAATTCTCAACATGTTTTGTTCAGGAATTCTACAGAAAAAAATTAGAAGATAACTATAAAATGTCACTGTTACTATAGCAACAAATAAGTAACTGAGAGCAAAGCTTCTAAGTTATATGGCCTAGTAAAACCTTTCCGTTTGAATTCTTCATTACAAAACACAATTGCAGTGAGAGCAACAAGCTTTTATATGAAAGCAAACATTTTTTATAATCTATAAATTTAAATATATAGCAGTGTCATTGCCATCTATTAAATGTGACTTCAAAAGTGTAGTCTTTTTTTATTTAAGAGGAGCCTGCTTATTTACCTCCATTTTGTCTCTGCAAATATGTCTCTTCCTTTATATTTGCTATAAATATTAGGAAATGGAGCTGGCATATTGCTACTCGCTTAAACAAAATATCAGCCATTTACATCACAGGGGCACTTCTGAATGAGAGATGGAGAGAAACTACGGTGACATGTTAATGCATAGGACATGTTGTCAAGGGTCACGTATTTTGAGGGTCTGGATATAAATAACATCCAGATGAGCTAAGTGGGTAGAAGGCAGGGATATGGCGTCTGAACATGATTTTAGAGCTTTAAAATTTAAGGTAGACTTATCATTAAAATCTATATATGAATTTATAAAGGCAGACATGTCAGCACTGGGGTTCTCAGTTTGAAACCCAACCAGGACATTCAAGGAGTTTGCATGTTCTCCCTGCGCTTGCTTCCTTTCCTTTCACACTCCAAAGGCATGCTGCTAAGTTAATTGCCCCTAGTATTCATGTGTTATAGGGCCTTAGATTGTTAGCTCCTTGAGGGCAGAGACTGATGTGCAGTACATCATTTGTTGGAACTACATAAATACCTGTAATATTATCACTAAAAAAAGTACTTTTTACTTGCTATGAATAAAAAAAGTTAATCCCAAGCACCAAGATGTCACCTAAAGCCTAGACAGGCTTCCGGCAGCATTGTAAGTATTGCTTGCTCCAAGACACTGATGATGTTAGGTGGGGGCTGGAGGCAGGAAGGGTTTCAGCCTCTCTGTACCTGATGTCCTCCTGCCCTGATTCCCCCACACAGTGGAATAGAGAAGTAGGTATCAGCCTTGTTAGACTGTGGTAAGTGGGGCCAAGCAAAGGAAATGGGGGCAAGGGCCCAAAGGTGGGTGGGGCCTACTGTGAGGAGTTGTGGTTTAATAGGCATGGTATAACAGCAACAGCAGTTTCTTAGTCATCATGGAATAGAAACACATACGGTTTTTCATTTTCATTTAGCAGGGATCTCAAGTCTCCCGCTATTAGATAGCGGCTCCCTGACGTCCACGAGAGAGGCATTTTCTCCCTGAAAGGTTTACTCTGAGTAAACCTTTCCGGTAAGATATCAGTGGGTAAAGTTTCAGAGTGAGGCTTGCCTCCTGGAGGAAGGTCATGTGATCTCTAGAGTAGCCTCAGAACGAGGCTTGGCTTTCAGAACGAATAAGCTACTTGCTGCACAGAGAGGGCGGACATAGACTACTATTGAGAGCAGGTACAGGCACTGAGATCTACTGCTGCAGGGTTGAGAGAGTGCTGTTAACCCTTTGTGGATAATATAGAATTAATTATATGTCCTGGTTGTCTAGTTATAGAGAACATTTATTTAATTTGCTGCCCATAGCAACTAGTCATCTGTGTATCAGGGACTTTACTCCTCAGCG
>NW_017306393.1:445711-514510 GCF_000935625.1 Nanorana parkeri
TATTTCTTTTATATTCTGACGACGCCCGCTGTAAACAAAACAGAAAGGGCACCTCCCTGAAATGAGACGGGGACCTCCCTGAAATAAGGTTTTGCAGGTTGGGATGTCTGATTTAGTTTATAAGTAACAGGATCGCAGACACTAGCTGCAATCCACTGTCAGGGCTTGATCGCACAATAACATATGCAATGTAACATATGCATCTTGGTGCGCTGAGGTTGTTACGTTAGACATCCCTTTCATTTTGAGGCAGCTGTTAATGCATGAAAACATATGTCCTGCTTTATATATTACAACGCAGCATACAACAACACACAGAGATTTCGCAACACACATATACAGTACCTTGCATTACATCGTGGTAACCTCTATTGCAACTAGGGATGAGGTTTAGGTTTGCTGCTATGAGTTTGAGGGGAATCTTGCGGATTTGAGACTTGTGTTCCTGGTAATGTTTGTGGAAACTTCTTGATAGTATAACTTCTTGAATATCATGAACCTGCAAGGAGGTATCATTGCAACTGTGGGTTGCCGGAACTGTGGGGTCTAAGGTCTGAGCCCTCCGGCAGGCCATCCTGACCTTATGTGTCAGGCATTGGGTACTGAACTGTATCTAGAGAGCTATTGTCATCTAATGCCTCCCTGTAATGTCAGCACTGCCTGGAGGGGGACTTGTGGACGGCCGCGGCCGGGGGGGGGGGGGGGCAAATAGGCTGAAAATGACAGCTGGCATATGACATAAGGCAGTCTTATTTTCATTTTATATACAACTGATTGTGTACATCAGGGCAGTAAAATAATCAAATCTGGTGAAAAACATTTACTACCTATCTTGTCAAGATATTTTGTAAGAAATGAATGCATCCAATAAGAAAAGTTTCAATTTGCTTGCTGCGGGGGGGCCCCAGTTGTTTACAGAATTCTCACATCAAGCCACAAGAGTGTGCAGATTGCAGCAACCCAACATTTCAATTTGCTATAAGTTTAGCAGCTAAATTCTCACTATGGTTTTCTGTATGTTTTTAGATCTCCATTGACTTTTTCAGTACCTCATGCAATAGTCCATTGTGGGCAATAAATAAGAGTAATAGCTTTGCCAGTTATCACATGATAGCTAAGCATTTGCCAGTTATCACATGATAGCTAAGCATTGCATGGCCTAAATAGTAAAAAAGAAAAAAAAAAAAGTCCCACTTATTGCTTTCTTTATAAACTGCCCCCCAGCTCCAGTACAAAAAACCTTACTCCAAGAGAGCACCGGCTCTCTCTGTAGCAGTCCAACACATGCTCTGTGAGTCAGACTAAAGCTGCACATACACTTTACGATTATCATCCGATTTTCGTATGCGATCCCGTTTTCGTCCGATATTCGTAAAGCTGATGGGCAGTGTACAACTGCAAATACTGTACAATCGATCGATTTTGACTATCCAGCAGGTTAGAAAATTTCGGTCGATTGTACGATTTTCGCAAGGTTGGTGGCATTTCCGTACGTCAAAATTCGATTAACACTGCTCGTGCGCAAACGAAAATATGTGCGGCCGATTACCGCAATTCGTCCAGGTGTTTTTTTAACTACAGCTGATTGAACCTTGCGATAATCGGGGCAGGATGGGGCCGCCGTACGAAAATTGTATGACCGATCATCAGACGAAAAGTTTTGTCCGATGATCGCAAGGTGTATGGGCAGCTTTACAGCTATCCAATCAGCAATGTTTGCTCACCAACTGTCCAATCAGCAAAGTTCCTGATTGAACAGCTGTAGGTCTGTCTCACAGAGTGCAAGTCAGACCACAGCAGAGAGGGCAGGCAGCACCATGGGTCTTATCTGCAACTTACAGCGAGGACAGAATGTTACCTTAGCGCTGGGTTTTGTTTTTGTTTTTTTAGAAAGAATGCAGAAGGTGGAACTTTTAAGGTGCATCCTAATGTCATTTTTACTATATATCCTGAAGCTTCAATTGGGCTTTTAGCAGATGCTTGAAAATTAGAATTACTGTTATTGACCATGAGCAGACTAAACATACAGGGTTACCTTCATACAGTAGTATAAATGTAAAGGACAATGTCACAGTGCAAGTGACAGGGAACTGAATTCCTGCCCCCGGGAGTTTCCATGACATTTGTATTCCGTGACTTGTTATGACACATGGCCTTGAGCAGCAATATTTTCTCATAAGGAGTTACACCTTCTACCTCCTGACTTCTGGGCTGGGCAGAATGTGAACTTCAGAACACTCCTAAGGCATGAGAGAAGAAAAGTGAGGATTGTGGGGCGAGGCTTCTCCAGAATATTAAAATACGTGCCTTCTATTCTCATCTCCCGCCTTCCCCCACACTTTACACATTCCAACAACTCTGGGGCAGGGTTGGAGTCTGAAAAACACCTGCTTTTCCTGCAGGTAACCTAACTGGTTTGGTTTCCAAGCTAATTTTATCCCAACTGTCTTAGAGTTATTTAGCAGAAACTGCTCAGGTGATAGAGGTGTCATTTGCAGTCTTAATCTTTAATATTTGCTCAGGGAGGTCCCTGAGAAATGCTGTTGCACAACCAGATTGAATAGATACCTAATTGGGATGATGGCAAATTTTTGGAATTTTAGTGTGTACAGTAAACGAGTGATCATGAACCTGTTATTGATTATGGAACACACAGATGTAACGATTGCTTTTTTACCATGGATAGAAATTATTTAATTATATATTATATGTAAGTAAAAACATATTCTAGATATAATAATAAATGAATATCAAAACTGGATATGTGAGGGGTATTTGTCTGAAGTGTAACTCACTATTTGTTGTTTGGTAAAGGCCAATAGTTTGCTTGTGTTTGGCAGTGAGATGGGGAACCTACTTCTAGAACCAACTCCTAGAAAACAATATCTGCTAATGAGGTACTTCACACTCTCATCTCCGGATTCTTCAGGTTGTACAATTAGCCAGTTTCCCAACGTCCTACACCAGCATTTAAATGGCTCTTTGAGTTGGGGTTTCTGAAACTAGACCCCAATGCCTGCTGATAGTCCTGACCACTATACATCTAGATTGCCACTCATTGACAAAAAAGGTCCATTACATTTATGATGTTTACAGTATGGATAGTGCTACAAGCTGCTTTACCTGAACTTTACAACTATCAGATGTACATGGCTAATTATTGATTTTACCCAAAATCCCCTGATGATTCCTAATGAGACCTGCCATGCTATTTGTAATATGCATTCACCCCATATTTGGCAATAGCCTCACAATCCCTATTTGCATTTGTCAGTACACAAACACTCTCTACTCAAAGATTAATAGACCTCAATATATTGAGACCATAAGTCTCAATAGGCAAAGAAGGGTTTACCTTTTTAAGCTGCTGTGTCACATTTACATGCAGCATATACTGTACTTACTACTTACCATATTACTATTACACATGAATTTACGGACTTCGCTTCTCTGCCTTTTGGCTAAGATCAAGTGTAGTATCGGTTCTTATCAGTTGCCGGAGGAAGACCGACGCTGTCCTTTCCAAGGGGAGAGGATGGTGGCTTAGTATTCGCCGGTGTAATTGGTGGGTGCCGGATGGGGTACAGTCCCTCCTCGGTAGATTCTGGTCTGGAGATGCTGGACTTGTCCCCGGTGGTAGGGATGGATCCCGGATGGCACTACCTTCTGATGGGAATGGGTGCTTGCTTGGTCTGGCCAGAGGGTTGGGGGCGGCAGAGCCCGTGGTGCTGTGACCCCTGGGGGTGGCGTCCCAGGGGTGCTCAGAAAGTCACTAGAGTGTGGGACCCCACTGTGGCTCACTGATGCACATGGACACAGCAGCACTATTGCACTTTCTTTGCACAACGACTCTTTGACACGCCTAATGGCTAGTCCGGGGCAATATTTTTGCACTCCGGCCCCTAAGGCCTGTCAGCGTGGTGCACTGGCACAAGTTTTCCGATGCACGTTCCACGGGCTCAAAAGAAAAAAAAATGTTTTTACGGACTTTGTACTGTGATCTGTGCTGACAGCTAAGTCTTAGATGTAAGCACAGATCACAGTACAAAGTCTGAGAAATTATGTGTAATTGGTTGTCATTCTTTGACCTACCACTGGGTCCCATTTGCCCTCTATACCTGCCCTGGGGAAGTTGAATATTTCCCAGAATGAGGGGGGAAAATATCGGGAAAAGGCTAGTGAATGTTCCTTGACTCACCAGATTTTTATATATATGGCTTATTTTTTATAACCTTGCAGGCATAGGCATGCGTAGCCTATTGCATTAGGGTGTGCACACAAAAGTACAATCACACAATATATATTGTAACAAGGACACTCCACTGTAGTCAGGAAATGCAAGTATAACGCAGGTTATTAAGGGCAAACACAAAGAGTCTCTTTCCATCAACAGTGCAGACCTCCGCTGTTACACAAGACAGCTTCCAGCAGCAACATAAATGATAGTCCTTTGCTCACACAATGGCCAACATTTCATGCATTTCTCATCATAATCAGCTTTCTTCAGCAGATAGAGTCCTTAGTATTGCTCAGTAGCTTTCCTCAGCTCCAAGCCTCTAAGCACACCTGTGTGATACTCTCACTGCTCTCCCAGCAGTACGTCCAACAGGTACCTTGGGTCACCGACCTTCCTGACCTCTCCCCTCGTGGGCACTCTCACTGCTCTCCCAGCAGTGCGTCCAACAGGTCCCTTGGATCACCCACCTTCCTTACCTCTCCCAGCCTCCCCTGGCTGTTCCTTGTGTGTCCAGCACGCACCTGAGTTTGCCTGTGTTCGTGTGCCTCCTGCACACACACAACTCCAACTCCCACAACATTGAGCACTGGGCTGGCTTCCTAAGTAAGCTGCTCTCAGCCACCTGATCAGCCCAGGCTGGTCATTGGCAACACCTGGCCCCAGGACTGGAGATTTCCTCCCACCCAGAGCTCTAAGAAATCTCCAGATCCCAGCTACAATTCTGAAAACCTGGAGGAATCTGAAAGGCCAGGTTCTTCCTTATAAAATAATTTACTCTCTTGACCCTCCCAGCCCCTCTGGCTGAGAATCCTGGGTGCCATAGTTGTCAAACTACACTGTGGCATTGGTCTACACTGCCACAATATATATTACATACATACATATACAGACCTGAGGCATCTTCAACTGCCCATTACCTCTTCCAGCAGCGGTGCAGTAATGAAGCAGGGAGCCTAGCAGGTGGTCATGTGGCAGGTGGTCACCCACCTGGCTTCCTGATTGGATGGGAAGCCGCAGCCACGCCCCCTCACAGCTTTGTAGGCACCGAGGACTGCAGCTGTTATGTGAGGAATGTAAGTGGCAAATGCTACTGCACTCTGTATCGCTGAGCCTGTCACAGAGAGATCTTTGGGACCTATCCACTGGCTCAGTGACTAAAAACACAGTGCCAGTTGTTGCAGTTTCGGTGCTGTGCTTTGGGTGATTAGGGGATGCCCAGGCACACATGACAGACCAACTGTGCACGCATTTGGTTGCAGCATAACTACTGCAGGTCAGATTAATTCATAAACCAGTCAAATTTGGATTCAGAAGGCAATTTTGTTAGGTCAGGGGATAAAGTATATCAAAAGTCCAAATATTTTCATATTCGTTTAAGAGATTTAATTTTACTTCCTGTCTTATAGATGCATTAGGAAGTAAGAGTTAATCTCTCCAACATGAGGTAAATCCCCCATATAGAACTGTCACCAGAACACATGTCCCCAATGGAAGATTTACCCTTTATTCCTCTTCTGGTGACCAAGTGAAAAAGCATTAGAACCTTTGTAAGGTTTGGAGGGATTTTCATTCACTTGCTGTCCCAGACACACAACAAGAAGTAAGAAAAGGTGTCCCCAACATAAAGGAAATTCACACTTTTTTCAGTTTTTTTTGTCCTCTTTGGGAGAGTCCCGCTCACCCTTTCTTCTCATGACAGCTGTAAAAGTTTGTTTTTTCCCTTACTCTCTGTTCTGATGAACAATGTTACCAGAACTAAAAGCGATGGAAATCACACTAGAAAGAACCCAACAAGTAAAAAAAAAGTAACAGAGATTTTAACCCTTCCCGAAACCACTAGCAATTGAAGCAATGACCACTGTCTACTGGTATTGGTCTAGGATGAAGAATAATTAGGTGAAATGTTTTACCTAGCAAAAATATGTAATGCCATTGCTCACAGTTCATGCTTCCTCATGATTTTCACATGACCTTTTTATTTGTTTTGCCTAAATTGTGTACCCGATACTGAGCTTTGTAGGTCAGTAAGCATATATGCTAACAAATTAGCATCTTTAATTATGTCTTTAAGAGGATAATTCAGGCACAACCCATAAAGGATGATGCTATAATTGAGACGTAAGCACACAGGCAGGAACAAAGACAGGAGAAGTCACATAAAGTTCAATTAGCAATAAACAAGTAATTAGGCTGGCGATTAGATTAAAAACCCTGTACTGTAACAGGTTCTTCTAACCTCTCTTGCCTCAGGCATGGTCTTCACTGCCAAAAGAACACAGACCCACACACCTACAACCTTGCCACTAAGCACTTCTGATCTGTTGCCCGCAAAATGCCTCATCACACCTACTCTGTCAGCTGCCAGAGCCTGGCATACTTAGTGATTTAATGGGAAACAGAATACAAGATGACAATTGCTGGCACCAGATACATTTTTTTCTTTTCACTATCTCCTCACAGTCCTTGATGAAGGGGTAACTTTTGTTTTGGCACTAGGGAAGGCAGGAATGGGTCTCTATTCACCTTTTATTTAGCATTTGGAAAAAAGTAAGAATATGTAATGTATATATAGTTACTTCTAAAAGCTAAGATTAGGTGGCATTAGAACAGTAGTCATGCTCTGTCCTTTCTGTTGTGTGGGACTGGTAACTTTGTTCCCAGTCTTTCAAAATTGTCAGGCCTCCATTAAACAGACCTGGGATTATAATTCATTGGCCGCCGTCTAGTCCTTCTTCAGCTTAACAGAAGCCACAGAAATCTTTAGGCTACAAATTATTTTCTTGGTTCTGTATAATATCTTGGCAGAAAAGGAGGTACTTTTACCCCAAACAAGCTAAGTGTAATCCTGGAAGCAGGGTGGAAGTTGGTGTGCTTGTTGAAATGGGATCTTCACAGTGCAGATCACAGCAATTGACCAGTAGTAAATTGCACTGGGTAGGGTGGATGGGCCATTGACTATAGAAACAGGGTATTAGATGCATCACAGCATGGATTTCAGGGTACCTGAGTGCTTTACAGAGGAGCAAAGCTGGGTTGGGGTACCTGAAGGTACCATTTTTTTTGTAGTAAATGCCAGAGGCAAAGTTTTATTTTAAGATTGCCAGTGACTGTAAAGGGGGACAAACATGTAGGCACAATTTGGTCATCCTCTGGCAGCTGTGCAACACAAAAAGCTACATCAGGCACATGTTGGATTTAGACCTATGGTCAGGCTTTATGTTAAACACTCATACCAGTCTACTCATATACAGCAAGGATAGAGTGGGTAGCACCAAGCTCTGCTATGTATCATCTTCAAGCAGCATGTCTATCTTTGCTGGCATGCTCTGCATATATGTAAGTTTTGTTCTGCAGCATTAAAGAGGGGATAAGGTATAGTGGGCAATTGAGGTTGCATAGTAAAAAGGGCACAGCAGGGAAGGGATGTATAATAAATAAGGTACCCAGTAAAGGAGACCCTTTGAAGGGCATAAAAAGGGGGTTCCTGGTCCAAGAATTGGACTGCTGTCCCTACATCTGTAGCTACACCACTGGTACATGTTTATTAACATGTTAATTTTGATTGTATAGACTGATTAGCAAATACTTCTTCAGGTTCACAGTAAAATGCCTAATGGCCTGGTTATCCTGTATGATCCTGTATGTAGATACTCTTTTTGTTACAGTATAAACAATCCCTCCTGTGATTATAATATGTAACATAGTGAATATTCCATGTGAATATTCCATGTCCTGTAACTGCTGATTAAATCTCTTAGAGCTCTACAACCTAGGTGATTTATTTAGTTGCTCTTCCCGGCAATCAAAACCTCCTCTGTCCGCCATTAGAGGGTCTTAAGTGCTCCTTTAATGTCGCAACACTTGCTACAGGTCTGAAAGACTCTAAATTCTTCTGGATGTAGGCAATGTTGAGTGATAGGTTATAAAGTTAAGAGTGTGTGGCGTGGCCATTAACTAGTGTGTGCTTGGGTAATAAAGCTGGGTGAAAAAATCCATGGGATTTGCACCCAATGTTGGCCATGCTGTTGTAGTCAGGGAACAGCTGATCTTGTGCCTTGTTCCTATATCTGGAAGATATTGCCACTAGGGACCTAACTACTCCGCTATGCTGGCTGGGAAAAGCACCAGCTGAACTTCTAAAGGTTGTGTGAAAATCACTCTGTCACCTAAATATGCCATATCACTGCATGTAATTTACACAATTTGCTTAACCCAGATGTGTAGCATCCACATATAGAAACAGTATGTAAGTTGTATACATTATGTATACTGTATGTTTAGTTTGTAGTGCCCCCCTGGTGGTCGGTTGTTTAACCAGTTACTGATAAGGGGCCTACAGTAAAGTTTTGTAGCAAGGAATGTTGAAAACCCAACCTATCGCTCTGGCTCACTCTTCACGGCTCAAGGGGCTGGTCAGAAAACTCATACACATACTTGTAATATAGTTAAATAGGGCCCTAGATTTGGTGGTTGTAGTCCAGGTCTGCCACTGTGATGACATGAGGGTACAGACCACAAGGCATGCAGTCTAGACGAGGGATTCGTCTCCATCACCAGGTCGGCTGATCCTCCTTCCCCCAGCCACCACCAGTTCCCTAACTAAGTCTTTCTCTGCACTCATTTTCCCAGGTTTAGGTCATGCTGTAATCCACTAGAAGTAAGACACTAAGTCCATGTTTAGCTTGAACTCATCTATACTTAAAGGGTTTCTAAACCCTCACGTTTGTTTGCATATATCTACTGCTACCAAGCAGTAGATATATGCAAAAAGTAAAAAAAAAAAAAGCTTTAACAGCGGTTTAAACGTACCTGTGTCTTCCCCGCATGCTACCGTCCAAAAATATGAAAATTCTCGGGCGGCCGCAAAGCATCTTGGGGCGGGCGCATGCGCAGTTCGGATTTTCGGCCTGGAGACGAGGAGAGACACAAGGTAAGTATATGGACGCGTGCACCCCATACAGACACCGTGGGACAGGAAGTGCCAGCAAGGACAGAGGAGTCAGCGCTAGATCGGAGACCCGCAGGAGCGCTGGAGAGAAGGCTGAAAACGACAGGAAAGAAGAAGATCGGATTTGAAACATCATTTAAGGTAAGTGCTTTAATTAACGTTGGGGGGAGGAAAACAAATATTTGCCTTTAATGTCACTTTAATGTGAGGAAAAGCAAAATATTCCTTTTTTACATGGCTCCATTATTCATGTACAGTCTAGTTGCTGACCTATGATCACAGAAGGGGGATCTCTCAGTAGAGTTTCCAGCTATACTGGTGAGAACCTCTTGGGGAAGGAACAGCAGTATCCCCCTAAGGAGAAAAACTGGAAAACTACATATTCCTAACCCAAGCCCTGTCTATCCCACAAGAGCCCAAAAGAAGGTCATCTTTGGCCTTCTCTCTACAGGAAAAGACCCTGAAGAACCTTGCCCCCTGCTTTATATACCCCCTAACTAGGCAACAAGAGACTCCTGGAGGGAAACTAAGGGTACTACACCCCCTATACACCCGGGCCTTCCAAGTTTGTAGAATACATTGGGGGGAATTTATCAAAACTGGAGCAGACAAAATATGGAGCAGCTATGCATGGTAACCAATACTTTTGTCTGTACCATTTTTTCTTCAATATGTTTTATTAGGTTTTTTGGAAATGTAAGACATACAAATATTGTTTAATAACAGCTGTGTAAGGGAGCAACATGTCGCCTGTACATTAGGCGGCATATAATTATTATTATTACATAGTATTTATGTAGCGCCAACAGTTTGCGCAGCGCTTTACAATATAATACAATATATTATAATATAATACAATAGAATTTTATATATAAAAATAAACATAACATGTTACTGGATCAAGGGTGGATAGGAATATATGGAGGACCATGGGTCCCGTATGGTATGGAATCTCTGATTCGTGTCCAATAGTATGCTAGAGAGATGTTCTTGTAGAATCCTTGTATGCGTTTTTGAAATTCAAGATAAGGGATGGCCTGCTTCTTCCATGAATGAATAGAAATGTGCATCTCATGTAAGCATAAGCAGAAAAAAAAATGTGTACTATTTTCAGCATATAACACAATAGAAGGTGTGTCCCATAATGTGTCATTTCTGACGTGACCATGCTCAAATAAAACCCTAGACATCTCTATCACAGTTGTTTCTATACACACTTTTGTCACTTGCAAAATTCCATCATATTTTGGGCAAAGATGCTGCTTAGATCATTCGCTGGGAGGCATGTGCACCTGTTATCTAGCTGGAATATAAAGTTGTCCGTTTCCTGCAAGCAGTTATTCTTGAAAGTTAGGTGCCTTGTACCATTATGTTGAATACTCTTCGAGTAACACTGTGGTGTCTGACCTATGAAATGCCCTTTCTACATTGTGGTAATTGTATAAAAAGTAGAATTTGATGTTGCAGGTGTCATGCAAAGTTCAAATGAAAGTCATCATGTAATTGAGCCTCACTGTGTTTTATCATAACAAGTAGAAAATCATTTTGCCCCAAGGGTAAGACAAGTCTGACACCTACGCAATGATCGCAATAAAAAAGACTCACCCAAAACAAGATTTTCAGCACTCCTGGAGGAATTGGGAGTGTCCTACTAGCGAAGGTGAGTTCCTTCTCCATAGGGTAAATCATTGACAAAAAACATAATCATTTTTAATAATTTTTTCTCAGTCTAAACATAAAAATGTAATCACATTGTAATTGGCCACATAAAACGGCATAATATACTCTGTCCTGATTGGTTGCTAGGGGTAACAGAGCCAGTCCTCATATCATCATAGAGCATATTGTTCTGTGCATAGAGAAGATATTTTCATAAGATCTTGTTCAGTAAGTGCAATGTGCAAAGCGTAGCAGCTCAAAGCAACCAATCACTTTGGAGGGAATTGATCAAAACTGGATGGTAACCAATCAGATTTTATGTATTTCATTTTCAAAGCTTAACTGAGCAAATTGAAGAGAGATGCTGATTGGTTAATATGGGCAATTGTTCCAGATTCTGCCTGCTCCTGTTCTCATAAATTACCACCTATGAATTTATCACTGACTTTACTTCAGTAAACTAAAACCTAATTTGCTGTTCTGGCCTGGTGTGTATTGTATGTGAAGAGGGTCATAGGAAGGGAGAGGCGAGCAAGGCACTCGCCTCTGGCGCAGCTGTGAGGGGGCGCAGCCAGGGCCGGCCTGGCTGCGTCTCCTCACTCCTGTTGCCATGGCGAGCACAGGGCTCCATGGTGACAGGGGTGCCAGGTGGCCAACACAGGGTGGCAGGGAGTAGAGGAGTGGCACAGTCTGCAGCTTCTCCTCGGATCCCCCACCTGTATGGGCAGAGGCAGCAGGGCTGAAGCCAGCGGAGGGGGCAGAAGAGGGAGCTGTTATCCTGGATTGCCGAGCGGTGTGGAGAGTGCCAGGATCTGACAGCCGGCGGCTCTCTCTCTCCTCACTGCTCCGTTATCCTGAAGTGACAGCGCTTCACCATGGTTTCACGACCAATCCGCTGCATTTGATTTTGCATGCGCCATTTAATTTATATGCAATTTTGCCAAGAGGAAGCTGTTTAAAACCATAATGTACTAAATGACTTTGGAACCATGGCTAGCAGGCTTAAAAGGACCGGTAATGGGGGAAATTGGATAAGCCACCCCTACCCCCTTTTATATAGGTGGGCTTACAGTAGCTATATTGCCAGTGTATGTTGGAACTGTAAGGGGGAGGCCAGGGAGAACAAATTATCTGCTTTGCTGTGCTGTAGATATCAGCATTGGGCTACATTGTCTTGTGTATCCTTCTGTGTTTACAGGTTTATTCACATAGCCCAAGGCTAGGCATCCTCGGAACTCCAGCTGTTGTCGAACTACAAGTCCCATGGGGCACTGCAAGATCCTGACAGCTACAGACTTGACCTACAGTGGCAAAGGCATGATAGAATTTACCACAGGTGAGTTTCACCACAGGTGAAGTGCCAAGGCTCCAGTTCCCTGCGGAGCGATAGGCGGAGGAAGGGACATGACTGATGCAGGTCAGACCTGAACTAGAAGCAGTTAGGTGAGTATTGGATGGAAGGGTGTTTTTCTGTTGGGTTTGAAAAGGGGGAGGGAGAGCCAGCTTGCATAGTGATAGGTGGGTTTAGCTTGGGGTGTGGAGTTAGGGGGACATCTTACTGTACAGTGTGAGGTAAGGAACCATTTTAGGTGGGAGAGAAAAGCAATCAGTCCCGACCACCCTCCCCGATAGTATTTCAGCTTGTTGTTTTTTATGTTTCCTAAGGGTTAGTTTCCACAAGTGTGGAATTTGGGGAGGAGGGATACATTTTTTCTAGTTAGGGTTATGGGTATTCCTTTTCTGCGTTTAAGGTGGAATTTGTGTTTTGGAAAATATGTCTGACTTAATTTTCTTCTAGGTTGGTCGTCCATTGGGCGGGTCCCTGGCGGTGCCATACATCAATGACGAAGAACTGGCTCTCCAAAAAGTGAAAAGGGGCGGAGTAGTAGGGAAGTGCCAATGGTGGGGCTACTGGGCTCTATAGCTTGGTAGCCAGTAAGAACGTGGGCAAGTGTTGGTGGGCGTACCCACTTGTGCCAGAAAATGGGCGGCCGTTGGCTGGTACAGTAAACAATGGGTCATGGTACACCTCCCGTAAGCGGTGAGTGGTGTTTTTTGGCGCTCGTCAGGGACCAAAATATTTTGTTCTTGATACATAATATGTTCTGCTATTATTTTAAATGTTTACATCGCTGTGGCCATTCAACCTTCCAATAAATGTTATTACATTACGTTTTTTGAAATTACTGTGTTCAGTGTGTTATTTAGGTGGGAAATGAGGGTTACTTAGCCTTGCAGTCAGTCATGAAGACCCCTGACATAACCTCTTGTTAGTACTACTATTGCTGTATGTGCAACAGGTGTCATTGCTTGCTAGGTCATATGCCCCCTTTTGCAGCTTTTTTTACAGGGGTGGGGGGGCATTTTTTTAGGTCTTTTTTTTTTTATTCCGTTTTTCTTGTACTTGATTTGAGAGCAGCAGCCCTATCCTGCTGCTGTCCTATTAATATCAATTTTGGGGGATATAATTGATTATTATGTATTTCTCTGGCCTTTTTTTACGATCGAGGTGTGCAGCATTCACTTGTTGCTGAACTGTTCTTGGAGCTGCCCTTTGTACGTACATGGCTGCCTTGCTGTGAAAACAGTGTGCACCAAAAGCACTTCACATCACTCACATTCACCATACCCTCCTATCACCATATTAAATTTAAAAACTAGGCATACACCCAAATACTCCCAAAATAAAAGACAATGACAAGCAGGTCTAAAAGCAGAGGAGGAGGTGCTATGCATGGGTGCTGCCCTATGTTCACAACATGTGTAAATTCACCAACCAAGGCCTAAAATGAGAGGCAGAGGTGCTGAGCATGGAGATAACAAGGGGCTAGCAGACCATGCAGGATATAAAATGGTGACAAGGCTACATACAAGGTGGTCTACCAATTCAGATACAACAAGTACAGGAGGTTGTTGTAAATTTGGGCCTGTTCCCGTTCATACAAAACTGTTCTGCTGTTGGCCAATTTTGATTAAACCGTACCTTTTATTTAAAATAGTGCAGTGCAGTGTTACCAATCTACTTCTGGCAGTAAAATCAAGCTTAGTACCGCTTGAGGAAAGCACATTGGTCACTGCTAATATCCCTAGGAAAAAAAAGTCTTGTATGATTCAAATAAAAATTGGGATTAAATGTAATCAATTAAATGTATTTCCACGGTCAAAAACATGCTGCCAAACTACTGGTATGTTGCTGAGGCTGTATGTGAAAAACATACTGTTCCATAACACCACATACAGCTTTAAGGCATCACCTAAACCAGTTATTTAAAGGAATGTTGTATTTTCCATATCGCACTCAAAGCCATATAAAAAGTACTTCCCCTGCCACACTTGCTCAATAAAATACTTCAATTTACATCAGTGGGATTTTTCAGCAAAGCTTACAGGCCGTAATTTTTTTTAACACCTTTAAATGGTAACTTTTTAAATTTATTTAGACTTGTGTGGGGAGTTGTTAAAATTTGTCAATTTTAATTGCTGTATGTTTACCCATTG
The DNA here is from genome assembly GCF_000935625.1 of Nanorana parkeri. NCBI lineage: Eukaryota > Metazoa > Chordata > Amphibia > Anura > Dicroglossidae > Nanorana > Nanorana parkeri. The sequence continues at coordinate 460,054 of NW_017306393.1, forward strand.
GGAAGATTTCATCTTACTTCCCTCGTGATCACCAAGACAGGAAGGGAAAGGAAATCTTCCCAACAACAATAAAAACCCCTCAAAAGAAATCCTGACGTTTTCCAGATGGTCTGCAGAGATGGCAGCATTGTGCTTTTGTTAGAGTTTACGACTTCTCTATCTAGTAGTGTCCATGTGCATGAAGTTTAACCCCTGTTTTAAAAAGCCTTTAAAGCAGCTATCTTCAAACTGCACTTCCAATGTCTTATCTTACCCTGCCTAACCTGAGCCTACATCTCAATGGATCTTATATTGCTTGTTATAAAGTAATACAAGCAGATTTTACAGAAAGACTCCCTGTCTTGTGGTTGCTTTGTTTCTGCGACAATGTTATGTCAGATTTGGTAGTTTTATTTTATCTGAGCTCTTTCCAGCAGTGATTTAATATAATTTAAAAAAATATTGCCACACTGTAATTTGAAGTGTTTTAAACAAATCAAGTATTTTTGTTCTGTGCAGAAATTATACCAAAATATAAAGCATTATAAGAAAGTAAGATACTTCGCCCTCTAGTGCCAGATTCAGAAAAATACTATTGCTATATCGTAATAGTTCATATGCAAATATTTGTAATAAAAGATCTATAATTGCAAGCCGTTTAAAATGGTTTTATAGCATGAAAATCGTTAACATTTGAAGTAAGCAAAGTTCATCATGATAACTTTAAAGCATAAACTAAAGATATATTGTATAAACTGAAAACGGCACCATTTCTACCAGATTGAGGACAAACTATTTTCCTAAAATTCTATTTAACATCTAGCACATAACATAAGGTATATGTTTGTTATGAAGCTGACAGTAAAGATAACCATGATGAGGGTCTTATAATATGACCTTCTGCATACCGCGGTCCTTATTCATAAAGCTGCCATGGCACTTAAGGCATGTTAAATATCATGTAGGGCATGCCAAAATTACATGCAACAATACTGATGGAGTGGACAGTTTAAACATCGCCAACATTTCGGGAAAAAGAGACAAATTGAAGACAGGAGCGAGCCAGGGTAAGTGTATATGGAGACTGGGCTCCTGTATCCTATCCATCAGCGGATTCCTTTCTACTGAGAATAACTTTTCTCTTACATGTGTGCCCATCCCCAACGTGTGTTACTCAATTTTGTTTTAGTACCATTTATTTTTTTATGAAAGCGTTTCAATCTACTATGGGGTTCATTTATAAACATTTTGTTTGGACAGCACTAGGTCCCCTAGATGGCGCTGATGAGTATTTCCTATACTCGTCAGCACCATCTAGGGGCACTAGTGCCATGTCAACAGTATCCACCTGGCTATACGCTGAGCAGAACTTTTGTAAATGAACCCCTATGTATAGTATGTTTGATGATGTTTGCTTATGTTTTCAATTAACTCATCCTACACTTTTCACCAGGCAGTAGTACCTGTGTCAATCATTACCCATTATATTCATTTTATGCATTCAGAGCATCTACCTGTGTAATTCCTGTTTATCACAGTAGCTATCATTATAATCAGTCTGCCCTTTCTACATGGTTTTATTTAGTTCAGGTTTTGCAAATTTGATATTTGTTTTTTGTGGGAAGCCACTTTACCATGTTTTAGGTGGTGCTTGTTATAATCACTGGAAGAGCTTTTTATTAGTCTCATGTGATCAATATAGGCCAAACTATAATTACTGAGAGACCATAAATATATTCTAGACATGAATGTGTTGTAGCTTCATTCTGTTAAACTTTATGCAGTGTATTGTTACTTTTTGTTAGCCGTGTGTGATTTGCCCTTGATATTGATGACTGCTACTTCTGCTGCATTAGTCCTTGGAAGCAGAGGAGAAGGCCAAGAAGAGAAGATACTGGGTGAATCCAGTTATTTGCAAACTGAGAATAGAGGGGCTAATTTTGGGTCCTTTCTGCTGAGCTGAGGAAGCATAAGGAGAAATGTATGGATTATGCCCACTTGTCCTTGAATAGGTAAGATATTTTTGTTGATTGGTCTACCTAAGTGTTGAGCTGTTTGTTGTTAGTTAGTATTACATTCCCCCTCTGATGTGGAAATGTTGTTCTTTTGTTTTCTTTTTATAACTTTGTGCAGTCAGCCAATGGTAGTCTATCTATTGTTTTGCACGTTAAACCTTGTGGTTTGCAATATACAACCCTTACCTCTAGATATCTTTTCCCAGTTTTGATGAACTCCTGTCTTATATGACACTCCACCTGGAGCATCAAAACATACCTCCCAACCATCCTTAATGCCATGGGACTGTCCCAGGATTTCACTAAAATCTCAGTGTCTGCAGGTCCAGCACCTAAGAGTGCATCTTTGCCAGCAAGAGTTAAGGTGGGCAAGGAAGAGGACAGTAATTGTGGCAATGCTTCTCCTTTCTGCATGCACACTCCTGTTCCCCCTTTCTGTGTAGCTTTACAAGTAAACTTCCAATTCACTATACACAGTCAAAGTCAGCCTCCCCAAGTGGCGGCGGTGTTTGCTGGTGCCTTCGAACACCTACACGCACCCTGTATTACCCACCCCAGCGATCATAATTGATCCAGGAATTAGCAAACCCCTAGCCTATTACTGAGAAACTTACTGGGGCCACCTACATTACACCCTGTTCTTCCATTCAGGCTTCCACAACTCTTTCTCCCAGTCTTTGCTCCTTACTCCTTCTCTAATTCTTCTACTAATTCTACTAGTCCTAATTATGTATGGCCTCTAATTCTGCACACGCTCAGCAGTACAGCCTGCAAGAAGATGAGACCAGTACAGGCCTAGGTGTCAAGCTGTGGAAGCCTTCAGTTAACCAATAATACTGTGAAATTACTTTTTTGCCACACTATCAAATTGATTATCCTTAGACAAGGCTGTCCTACAGTGCAAACAGGCTCTAGAAGCATATACTAAGGGTGTCAGTAAATATAAGGGGGGGGTCAGTCTGTTGGCATGATCCAAATGCCCTCTAGTACCTCTGTAATCAAAGCAGAACATGGATTTACAGGATGGCAAAACAATTCTGTTGATATAAGTGGTTAGGAGAGCAGAAAGCCTTGCAGGCACCTCTTATCTCTTAGGGACCAGTAGTAATATTGGCACATGTTCAGACCTACCAGATTGCTTGTGACTGTTATCTCTTTTTTGTGAGACAAATGCACATTTGCATGTACTTTATTCATTTGAGATGTTTAAAAAACTAATACCACCGTATCACACATGCTTATGAGTATAAATAATTATAGAGTGAATGCAAACAGACCACAGCACTGATGCACAAGGCAACTGAATTAAGCATCACCATTCAACTTGTAATAGTGTGTTACATAAATGGTAAGAGATCTGAAGCCGAAAACACACTGTACAGTGTAAATAGATTTGATAAATCTTGGAAGAACTACAGCAGAGTATAACTTGCTATCAAATGGCCAAATTCTGCACTAGCACTGTAAATTAGAAGAGACTAGGAGAGGCATAAGCAGCCATTGGGAGACCCAAAGAAAGGAAGAGGAGCCGATACATCAAGCCTGCGCTCTTTAGTGCTGCTCATTGTAAGTAGCTTGTAATCAGCAGGAATGAAGAACCTCTGGAAATCCCAATAAGCCAATAGACCCCACACCATACAATAGGTACCTGAGTATCAATGCATTTTATTTTTAACTATATGTATGTTTTTCTTTTTAAATATGATTGCAAATAAACAGATGCTTTTAGATGTTCTACAAATGGCAATTCACAAAGTGTGGTAGCGCTATTAAAGCCCCAGTTCCCGTAAGATGTTTAGTGTTTAAATTGATACCAGGGGTGTGGTACTCACAAAGTTTAATACAATTCTATTTTTAAAGTCAATAGTAAGTAAAATTGAATTGCAGGTTTACTCTTCATGCTGTCCTTTACATCATATACTGTAGCGCATTCTTTAACTCTGTATGCCATCCTATAAATCTCATACTGCCTCCCAACTGTCCTGTATTCCTAAGGACTGGCTTAAGAGTTAACCAATATCCCCGTCCTGTGGATCCACGACATGCCCCACTGCCGGGTGCTGGAACCCTCATTCCAGCACCTAATAGCAATTCCATGCAAGCACTGTCAGGTGGAGTGATCTCCTGCCCAACATTGTTTTGTTCCAGGGCTGACGTCACTTGTAGCTGGTGAAGCAGGACTCAGCAGCGTTAGACTTTTGACTTTCATGTAAGTAAATGCACTGAATAATGGGGCAAAGCACTGCACCTTGTAAGGTAATGAGGGGTAGGCATTACTAGATAATTAATAATGACATGCTTATATAAGAATTGGGAGGCAAACAAGTATATGTAAGTGGGCGTGTTGGATAGATCTGCTCCTTGATGCGTTTCGTCACCTGACGTCTTCTGAAGGAAAACAGATCTGACGTCTTCTGACGCCTGACGTCTTCTGAAGAAAAACAGATCTGTTTTCCTTCAGAAGACGGCAGGTGACGAAACGCGTCAAGGGGCCAACATGAGCTGTTTTTTACCAGTTTCTATTTTATATGTCGGGCCGGCCGAAAAATACAATTTTAAAATTCCACGTGAGCTGTTAATTTTTAAGAAACTTCGCTGTTTCATACTGCACCATGAAGGCTGTTGTTTCTCTCTTCTGAAATCTCATTCGATTCAGCATCGGGACTGGGAGTGAAAACATCAGTTGTTCGTGAGGAAAAGGAGCCGGGGTTCTGCCGTGGGAGGATACCGGGCTCTGTTGCGGTACTGTGAGTGAAGACACGTGCCGGTATCCGCTCTATTGCCGGGGAATCCTGCATGTATCAGTAGGAGAGCTGGGGGACCAGACCCACACCTCTGAGAGGGGCTTGATTTTCACACACCATCTGGTGAGTAACCATCGCTTGGGGGCTGCAGAGCGGGCGAGAAAGAGCTGTTAAACATTTCTGTGCTTGGTGTTTTTCTCTGTGTCACGCACTCCCTTATCCCCTGTAATTCTTTGGATCTCGGCTGCGGAAGGGCAGTGTGTCGCACACTCTTTACCAGGTTCACAAGGAGCAGATAACGGCTAGTCAGGCTTAACCCCTGGCGTCACTCTCAATCTGAACGGAGAGTTAGGGGTTACAGCATCATCTGCCGTATGCTAATTGTGACTGTGGTTTTAAGGGTGGACTATTAAATCATAGGTCGTAGTTATCAATTCAAACTAAAGAGACAAAAAGGACTTGGTATATGGTATGATACCACAGGCAATGTGATATATGAAACGTAAAGCAGCTATCAGGAAACAGTCACTGGTATGCGAGAGTCAATAGCTAGTAGGTAACATTGCTTAATCCCTTTGGGGGTACTTGCGCTTAGGTGCATAGGGTCCATCTGTATCGGTGCTGATACTTGGCATTTTCACAAGAACTACCAGGGTTGCAGAAGTTGCAGCTGTGACTGGGCCCTGGAGCTCCACCGCTGTCCTGAAATCATTACTCTGTATTGTTTTAGAAAAACTGTCACATAACACTAAAAGAAAAGTATCAGTAATTGGTATCTGTGAGTACTTGGACAAGTATCGGTACTTGAACTTGGTCTGGAAAAAATGGTGTTGGTGCATCTCTAAAATATATGTTGGAAGGCTAACTTGTTAGCCTGAATTTTTGAGAGGAGTCTCTCCCTCTCTCTCCCTATATCTGCTACACTCCTACTACACTCACCTGCCGTCTTACGTATCATACTGCCCCTCCCTCCCTTTTCCTGATTGGCTGGCCAAGCTTCCCGGCCAATCAGCATCAAGCTGGCCAAACAGCAGGGAGCCGGCTTTCTGGCTTTCTCCTGAGGGAAGAGCCGGTATCGATACTTGGTATCGACGAGTACCGAAAGATAAATATCGTTACTCGCACTCGATACCGAAAAACCGGTATAGGTGCATCCCTACTACCTACCAATATTTACTTACCCCTGGGTACCACACTGCAGAGGATGAAGTCCCCACCCTTAGAAAGAGCGGCTTCTCATGAGATTTGGTCTACTCAGCATTCCCCGAGATCTCATAAAGGAATGCTAAACCTCTGTAAAAGAACAAAAAATGCATAAATGGCCATGACAGCAAAAGGGTTATGGTCCTAGAAATTTGCACAGTTTGTAGTACAATAAATTGGGGTGTTGGTACCAGCTTTAGTTGAGCAATGCCACACATATGTAATATAAAGGAGAACACAATTATGGGGTGCTGTGAAAGGAAAAGGACAGTAGAATTAGGTGTTATGAGCATTGACAGCATTGCATCCACAGGGGAAGATTTTTCACCCTTGATGAATATTGGTTGCAAATATTAATAGGTGGATCCATCTGAGTGTATATTCACCTGCAGATTCACCACTGATCGTATCCATTGCAAAGGGAAAAGAGAGTCTCTTGTTTATTCTTTCTTCTAATCGGAATGTGTAGCAGTGAGAGTTTATCACCTTAATAATGGCAACGGCAGGTGAGAGGTGTTGGGAACTGGAATTTTACTGCCAGATCTTATAAGAGATGTATCAAGTCAGACAATGATTTATTTCATTGTCATCCATCCGAAATGGAAATAAAATATTTAGAAGAGCAAAATTAGATAGAAATCATCTTGTTGTGTCTCCGTTCTCTGAAAGATTAACAAACATTTCCTATTAAGTGTCTCAAGTTTTCTCAATAAAATGACAAGTTAGTAATGAAAATGCCATTTAATTTAACATCTGATTCAGCAGTATGCAGTGTTATCTGCCTTCCATACATTACTGATTGTTCATCTCAGGATACCCAGTATTTTGTCTACCTTTCATATTAGTGACAACAGATTCAGACCTAATTATGGAAATGTCTTAGATAGTACTGAGTCACTTTCCCAAGAAATAGTGTTTTAAAGTTTCTGGATTAGTAATGTGATAACAAAGCCAATATTGCAAGAAGAATACTTATCACATAACCGAACAATAGGATGTCACTTTACGATACAGAACTTAAAGGACATGTAGGCTGGTATTATAGACCTCTCTGAAAATAAAAGTTGCCTGCCTGTTATGCTGATCCAGTAGCTTTAATACTTCTAGTAAGTCCTTACTTAGAAGTGCTATGGAAGTCAGGGGTTGTGACTTCACTCTGGCTTTCCTGGTTACATACATGCAAGGTCTATGACTCGGAATGTATTTATGGCAGAGGCACCCAGCATCTTCAGACGGCGGTCATTAATGGCAGACAATAAAGTACAAGTTGCCTTTAATGTAGAAGTTAGTAAAAAAAAGCATTTATATCGTACTTAACATAAATAACCAAAGAAATATGCTTGTTATTACTGCAAAAAGTATTACTTTCCTGGCTTCAATTTGTCACTGACCAAGAACATGCAGCCCCATGCTGTTTTTTTTTTTGTTTAGTTTGTTTGCATGGAGTTAACCCATAAAATCCATATCAGACCCCCACCAAGGATAGAGGTGTGTTATGGATTTTGGGGATCGGATAATGTTTTCTGTTGTCAATTTTGCTGTAGGAAGTACTACAGCAAAAATGACACTTTATGGCCTGGTATATATTTTGAGGATCCCTGTGCTGTTTTTTACAAAGTGAAGGGTAAAAAAAATGTCATATAGCTGTAGCTTCTTTTTCTTTCTAAATTGTCACCTTTCATGTAGTGCATCCTAGAGTTGCACCACTGCACATGCAGGCTCAGGGCATGTTATTTAAAGGCATTTTGTATTTTTAATGTTCCATTTTAAGCCTTTATAAAAGAGCTGATCCCCATTGAACTGAATTTTTGACAATTCCTTGGCTGTTAGCCTTGAAAATGGCCCCTGATTGATTTACAAGATTAGCTACCTATTTACTTCTATGGGGTTTGCATTAACATTGCCAATTTGTAAATTATATGACAAGTTCACCGAGCATCCTGCAAATTGAAACATCACTACTCTTGACCTGACCTGATATCTATATAGCTTTAAGGCTTTATAGCAGTGACGTGTGGTGCCTTCGCTTCTTGGTGAGGCATTCCCCAGCCCTGCCCCGCCCCCAACACACAGCCCCAGCACACTGAAGCCCTGCCCATATCCCACTGAAGCCCCACCCCATCCAGACGAAGCCCCGGCTAGTGTGAAGGAGGGAGGAAGGGAGGGGACGGGGAATATCCTCCCTGCCCCTCACTTGCTCGTCACTGCTGAGGCATTGATATCGATGGCCTCAATGTTTTTTTCTTCTCTTTTTTTGATTGGACAGCTTGGCCCAATGGCGCTTTGCCATTGATCCAAACCATCCACAGAGCTCATGCCTCTAACAAAGCATAGAGGCTGTGACAGCTCTTGCCTCACTATGTTAGGTTACACAAGCAGTGGAGAAGCCCGCTGCTGTGTAACCTATCTGTCAAAAGCTGGATGCAGTGCTGCCTGTAATTAACAGGCAGCATTCCATCCATGACAGGTTACACAGCGGGGAGGCTTTCCCTGCTGTGTAACCTGTTACAAGCCAATCTGAATAAAGAAAAAATTGTCAGCTTCAGACTTGAAGCCGACAGCTTTTTCCTCCATAATACTAGGTGAGGCTTTGCCTCACCTGCCTCCCCTGACCGCACATCCCTGCTTTATAGATATTAAAGGGTGGTCAGACATGCAGGCCTTATCTGAAAACTCTGAGGCACCTGTACCAGGCAGCTCTTGGCTACACCCAATAGGCTAAAAAAAGATAGCTATCCCATGGCACACGGAGTGGGAGGCACACTAAAGACAACTTTGGTGGTAGCTTATCAGGGGGAAATTAATCAAAGAAGGTTTTCCAATCTCTGCCTGCAGGGTTGCTGGTGCACCATATGGTCAGATTGGAAAATCATACCTGTGGGCACCTTTTAGAATGTTTTTGAATGGTAGGGAAAAAGACATTATTCTACCTTCACATAGAGATATAGAACATGCTATTTATGTAACTTTGATATTGTTTTTCAGTGGGTAACCGGAATTAAATTTCCAGGCTGCTAGACTGCTTTGATGTGCTAGCTGGTCTCCAGGATGCTTTTTTTTGCCATCTTTAGTAACTCTTAGACTGTAAAGTTTGATGCTGAGTGGAGCAGAAATTCTACTATGTAATATTTCAGTCTTTGTAAGCATAACAGTCATCCCTTTAGTTGTGTTGTGGGTCACCACCCTTGGTGTTTCTTTAACCACTTTATTAAACCCTTTTGGCTCCTACGCAATTCCTTTGTAACAGAATTGGCTGTATGTTCCCATTTCAAATAATGTTGAAACCACAGTAATATATAATATTAACAATAATAGAATTGACTAGCAGATTCCTTTTCCATTTCTCTCAACCTGCTACTTTCATTCTGCAGATGACAAGTTCATTTTCAGTATTTTACTACACCTACTTTATGAAAGCGAAAGTAGTCTGCATGTTGTAAGTTCCACAGTTTTGAGACAATGAAAATAAACTCTGGTACACATAATAAAGAAAAATGGTTGAAATAAAAATAAGTTCTGTTATTTCGTAACAGGTAGCTAGATTACTTTAAATGGTCATTCTAGCTAAAATGGATATTTCAGTTTTGGTGTATGCCAGTTAGTAATGGGAAATAAGTGACATATTTAGAATTCAATCTTCAGTTCAAAATATCAGTTTTAGGTAGACTTGGCCTTTTAAGTTCCTTGCACATCTGCCACGTGATCAACTCTTTCTACTGCAGCATTTGACACCTACTCTACCAGCACAGAATCTCTCATTTAAAACTAATAAAAGGATGGAAGGGATCTGAGAAAAGAAGGCTACCAGTAATGGGCAGGAAGGATTTCTTTCAGTAAAGAAAAAATGGGTATGCTATTCAATGAGTCAGTAATATTGCATTGTAAGGGTTCAATTGGTTTTCAAGGTCCACTTTTAAATAAAGAAAGCCAACTAATGTTGGCATCTGGAGTGAGTTCTAGTCAGACAATGTCAGAATCCTACCCTAACCTCATTAGACATTATTGACACACTGAAGGGTTTTATCACTCTCAGTCTGACACTGACACATAAAGTAAAGTGTCAAACTGGGTTATAATTTTAAGGTAGACACTTAAGCACAAAGCATAAGAAATTTGGGTTGACATTTCATTAATGGTGTCAGAGACATTATGCTGTCCTCAAGATATCACGTGGTTACAAAAAAAGCTCTATCACTGTGAATAACACCTGCCGAAAATGTTTGAGCTGTTCTTGTCAACAGGAGGTAGAAATGTAAATTCCTACCAGGGCCGTAGTACATGTGAATCTGAGAATCAAAATTAACAGGTCATATAGAGGTAAACATTTGCCTATGCAAGCGTAAAAACAGCCAAGGATGAAGCTGTAAGAACTTTTGACTTGGACTTTGAGCACAGAGGTTGCAAGGGAAGTGGTTTACAATGCTTCCCTTCTGTGTTGCTAGAAATGAATGGATCTGTAAGCAGGGCTGGATTTACTCTCTCTGCTGCCCCAAGGCTCCTCCATTGAGAATGGCAGGCCTGCAGGCTGCATACAAGTGATCTTGGCGACGTCGCTGGGATCACTTGTACAAAACAAGCGGTGGCTTCCCCACTGTACATTTAGCTCTGCTTGCCCAAAGCAGGGCTAAATGTAGAAAAGAACTACCACGGGAAGCGGGAGATAGGAATTCCACACCCCTGCTGCCCCTCTACTGCCTGCTGTCCCAAGGCCGGGCCTTGGTTGGCCTTGTGGGAAATCCAGCCCTGTCTGTAAATACCCACTTAGTCTCCATGTGGTCTATTTCCACAGGGCATTTAAACTATTTCCACAGGGCTCAATGTTTTCAGATCTAACCATCCAAAAGGGAAAGTTAACAAGTAAAATGCTGCTTTGGACTTTTTAAAGTAGATCTAAACCCAAATCAATGAAACGTTTAAAAAAGTTCTAACATGATAATGTTATATAAAAGGTTGTTTTAATACTGATACATTTGCAGATTTCATTAAAATAATAGCTTCTAATCTTGTTATGAAGGTCCATGTTCAGGCACTTCCTGTTATGGGGTGACGACTATCTCCGAATTGTGCTCCTTTGCTGGTGTCCTGATCCACATGACCCTAATGGAGACAACAAGCGGGGATGACAACACATATTTCACAGGTTAACACAATCAATAACTGGTCCAGAACAATGATGACCAGCTGATGCTGGAGCGAGCCTATGTAGGCAGGCAATTGTTGAAACAGGCTGAAGGAGGTCAGCAGCGTTGAGAAGCAAAAAAAATACTAAAACATGCAAACAATATTTTATTTTAAAAAAATGGTAATTGTTTATAAATATATGTCATCCAGTTAGGCTTTACATCTGCTTTAAAAATCTAACTTCTGTGTCTGAGGCATGAGCATGTAGAAACCAGTGGCCTAGGGCTATTTTACCTTTCTGGGCCAATTCTTTGAGCTGTGACTTGGTAGATAGCATTCTTGCCTTGTAGTATTAGAGATCTTGGTTTGAATCCTAGCCAGGACACTATCTGCATAGAGTTTGCATGTTCCACCTTAAGAATGTGTGGGTTTCTGTCCTCACTCCAAACACATGCTTGTAGGTAGATTTGCTCTAATATGTATGCATGTGAGGTAGGGACCTTAGAGTGTAAGTTCCTTAAAAGAGAACTATGGGGTAAGTGTTTTTCCCCATAGTTCTCTTTAGGGTCACAGGAGGACATATACTAGCGTTCTTCCGTGACCCAAACCTCAGTATATCGCAGGCTATTGCCCGTGATATACTGTGAGTGCCGGCAGCCGGGACAGATCCCGACATTACTGTCGAGATCCACCCAGCTGCATGAGTGACAGCTGGCTCTGCCTATCTAGAGGCAGAGCCAGCTATGCCCTCCCCTGTCCTTTCCTCCACTCAGCGCTGGGGGATCGGAGAGGGGAGGGGGCAATCCCTGCAGCCAGCCTTGACTGATAGTCACCGCTGTCTGCAGGGAGACGATCGAGAAGTGAGCAGATCGTGCATGTTTCTGCTCACTTCCCGATTGATAGGGCCGACCTGTGACAGCTTCTTTTTTACAGGTCGGCTCTAACTATGAGGATGAGTGGAAATCACTCACCTCATAGATCTCCTTTAAGGGTAAAGACTGGAATGGGTTCATTATTTGAGTGATCAGTATTTAAAATGTTGGCTCTATATAACTACCTGTAACAAAACAAGCAGCAACATTTCAATCATCTGTCAAACTGTAATCTGCATTAGCCTTGCCATTTCCAATGTAGCTTTGATGCTAAGTTACCTGATGTATAGAAATTAGGGCAGAAGAATATCCTGTTACAACATTTATTGTATAAGAAAACTAGTTCATCTTTATACTATAAAGTATGGTAGCCCTGCGACACCACATCCTTGGTCAACAGTTAGGGTCACAGCTAGGGATGCACCGATACTGTTTTTTCGGTATTGAGTACCGATATTTTTTTTGGTACTCGCCAATACTGAGTACTGATACCGGTTCCGCGTGCACCGATTATCAGGTAGTCGGGCGGCGGATCGTGACCCATCGCCCGACTTCCTGATTGCCTGGGAAGCCGGTGTTCTATCGAAAGAAAACCGGCTTCACTTGCCGAGGCTGCCTGACCAATCAGGAAGCCAGGAGACAGGTCATTACATGCCGACCAGCTTCCTGATTGGCTAGGAAGCTAGGCTGCATAGCAACAAGTGAAGCCGGCTTCCTAGCCAATCAGGAAGCCGTGGAGGCGGGTCATAACCCACCACCCGGCTTCCTGATTTGAAAGGAAGCCAGCTCCATGCTCCCTCCACACTGCCGGTCAGAGGGAGATCTCCCTATGACCAGAAGTTCCGGAATCGGAGGTAAGTATCGGAGCATTTGGGCGAGCACGAATATCGTTATTGGTGTATCCCACCCTAGTCACAGATCAAATATAAATTTAAGCTGTGACTACATTTAAACTTGGCTTGATCTACTGTTTGTAGGCCTGTTAATAAAGGACAACCTTAGAGGGAGGGACCTTCCAAGCTTTTTATACCTGAGGGAGCCCCCCACAGCATTTTACTCAACATTTATACCTACATCTACACTTCAACAGGATCCTTTATGGTATCACTGTGTCACTTATTTGTAACTGATCACAAACGTTTCTCTTGCATTTCTAGAAACTGGTATAAATATAGATGAAGCTAGAGATAGGAAGAGGTGAGGTAAGCGATGGAATAAGTGATATCAATTGGTAGGAAGGAAGTGAGGGATGAAAAGGTAATTGACTGGTGTGATTGAAGAAGACACATATGGAGTAGGTGGGGCTGACTGGAAAGACTCTACGTCTTGTGGCAAGGCTTTACCAGAAAAGATTTACCATGTTCTTTGTTTTAAAACACAGTGGAAAGGTAGGACAGGTGCAGAATGGTGTCTCATTAAACCAGAGGAGATGGAACACCAGCTGCTTTAGGAAATATGTTTAGGTGCTCTGCATGTTGTGTTGTTTTTTCCCCACTGCAGACACCTCTGCTTTCAGTTAGTGAGCACGGTTTTCGTTTTGAGTCACAACACCCCTTATCAAATGTGGGGAGCCACACAAAACATGTTGTGTCTGAGAAGGTTATAAAGACACCTGATGTAAAACATTACCATCCATTCCTTATATTCATATATCATGCTTAAGTAGCGGTAAACCTGCTGTGCGTACAAGAATAAAGCAAATTGTGGACCCTAGGGTGAGACACGGCATAGTAGAGAAGTGGGTGTCAAACCAAGCTTTCCATTAACAGAAAGAGTGTGTGGATGTCCATAATGTAGGTAAGAAAGGGTGACATCTCATGGTACCATTATGTGACACAGTGCCATTTTTTACTTCTAAGCATGCAAAGCTACATTCATAGTTATGAAACTACTGTAATTAAACATAGACATGAGTCACATTAAAAAGTCAACCATGTGATGCATACAGTGAGCATACCCTACCTGCTTTTCATAGCCACCTTTCAGATTCAATCCTGCATTGTAAGCGGTGATGGATTGTTGGAATCAATGGCTTCAGAAAGTACACCTCTATAGAGCTGTGCGTGCTTATGTACCAAGGAATTACCCCTGGCCCCCTAACATATTAGATTGTAAGTATTATTAACTTATATTTCTATCGTGTGTTTCTCCCTGGGGGCTTATAATTACCTACAACCCTTCTCCACGGAAATCTGTGAGGCCTGCTGAAAGCTGCACAGCTTCTGTCCCAAAATCTTTTGATTTCTTCATGGTACTACCTGAGCATTCTGCAAATTCTATTCACCTCAATGAAAAGACAGAAAGTGCTAAAAGCAGAATTGTGGCCTCTCGTTTTTTTTGTAAAAAAAAGGATGTGCTACAGCACTTAATTGTAAGTGCCTCTGGACTTAAAGTTTTTTCATAGCCTTCCCCCCGCAAAACTCCACAAATACATGTTAAGACTGCCAGTGAAGTCCACCTAATGCAGCTTCCTGTGATGGTGTGACAACAATGCTGCACTGCTCTTGAATTCAGAGCAGAGTTGCCATACTGAAACCCTGGTACTGTAAGCTGCAGTATCTAAAAGGGGGAGCAAGTGAGATATAAATGGAGCATTTGGCTTAGTCAGGGGAAGTAAAGTATGTTTTTTGTGTTTACTTTATGAGGCTGTGGCATCACATAGTAACTGGATTTGGTAGTTGTTTAGAACAGTGGTTCTCAACCTGTGTAACCTCAGGACCCACATTTGTACTTGGTCATTAAGTTGCGACCCAAGTCGCACTGCAATGGAACGCACACGGTTGCAGTACCGCATGTTCCGATGCGGGCAATCAAACTGTGGGTAGGAGGTGTGTTTGAGATGTCATTCAAAAGATCCAACCAATCTTCATACTTAACGAGAGCTGGAGTTGATCCTCAGCTTGGGGTCCAGTGTGGACTGCTGTGCTGTGACCGAGCTCCATCCATATGGGCAATGCTTGTACAGCTCCCTTGCGTGTCCTGTCGAGGTGCCGGGAACCAGAATGTGACATCACTCCGGTCCAGGCACCTCTACAGGACACGCAAGGGAGTTGTACGTATGGATGGAGCTCTCTCACGACCATAGCCCCAGCCCATCCCACCTCAAGCAGACACTCGGCACCGAGCAGCATATTTTGAGTGGCTGCTTGGCAAGAGAACTGACAGGAGGAGCTGAGGAGCCTCTCACCTAGCACAGTGGAAGGCACACCGCGACCCACTGAACATGGGGTCGCGACCCACTTTTGGGTCACGACCCACCAGTTGACTGTTATACAGGAGCATTTAGTTGTACTTTAAACATACAATATACAACAAATACAAATAATAAAGACCTACTATTGAGGACCTTGAAGCTGCATTCACATGTAGGCGACAGCATTTTCACTAGTTTCTATGCATCTTTTCGCTGCACTTTTTTCCCACGTGTCAGATGCACGTAAATTAAGTTGCGCGTTTTTGCGAGCAGATTGTGACACACTGATGTAAATGGGCAAATGCTCGTTAAAAAAGCTAAAAAATGGACAAAAATAATTGTGTTGTGCATCTAGCATTTCTTAATGAGTCCACACAATAGGTTGGACGTATGTCTTTATTTAACCTCAAATACTATGTAACTATGTAAAAACGTGCTGTAATTTGCCAAAAGAAGCTCATGTACTGTTTCCTGCGACAGCTTGCAACAAAACGATCAGGTGTGAATGGGGACCATAGAAATGAATGGGATTTCTTGTTTTTTCACGTTTTATTGTGCATTTGTATGCACAATAAAATGCCTAGGTGTGAACAGGGCCTTAAAATGTCTCCGATAGCTCTTATAATCGCTAAGGCTGGGTTCACACCATTTTCCGGAAAAGATCTGAAACACAGAGCATTGCATTTTTACTGTGATTTTACTGCAATTTTGCCACTTTCCGAATCGTTTTTTTAGCGTAAAATTGGCTTTCAGGTACAGTCCAGTGCGATCCAATGCATTCCATGCGTTTTTGTGCATTCCAGACCAGAACAAATTAGACATGCAGTATTTTTCTGGTCTTGTCTGGAACGGACTGCACTGATGGGAACAGAGGCCAGAAATAGCATAGGGATACATTGTGATGCATTTTGGGTCTGGAAACAGTCTGATCTGGTCTGGAGGTAATCTGGATGTGGTGTGAATGGGCCCTATGTGCTGGTTAACATCATACCAACATTCGCTGTGCATCTAAATGACAGGTATTTTTTATAATGGTTGGCCAAACAGTGACTGCAGTGAATCAGTCTTAAACAGTCTTAATCTGTATCTAGATCCAAACGGTTTATGTCACAGTAGGGTATGATTTAAAACCCCTCTCATATTTGTTTCTTACTTTGTACCATTGGCAGAATTATTCTTCACTTCCTGTCCTGAAATAAGAAATGAAAGGAAAGTAAGGGGAATTTCCCTCTTAGACAGTTGTTACTGAAACAAGTGTCCACATTGGTAGATTTCCCCTCCATTGATAACTATAAAATACTGGATCTTCCATCACTTTCTGTCCCGTGGCGAATGGTCACCAGCACAAATATTGAGGGCTAATCTCCAAAACACAGCAATAAATACCTGGGGAGGGCTATAAACCACTGATCTGGCCAGTTACCAATCATATGTCTATTAGCTCTCCTAAGCCTGGCTAATCCTAAATTAAGATAAGATTCATTACAGTAGTTAGGCCACTGGAGACCACCAATACATTTTTGCTATGGAGCCCATGATCTGTCATTACACCCCAGTGAAGCAGTGAGTGTAGCCACCCAGGGACATGAAGTGTGTTCCTTGTGGGATTACCAGGTAAAAATAACAGAAAATAGCCTGAAAAGGAAAACCAATGCAGTGACTACATCTAAGAACTGGTAAGCTGAAATATATAATCATTTTTGTTTTGGGTTAAGAATCGCTTTAAAGAGGGATTTGAGAAGTTTGTCACCCCATGGACTTTGACAGGAAACTATGATGATTTCGTAGATATCTACACCTTATTTATCTATACATTTTTTCTCTTAAAATTCACTACCTCTCTCCTGTAATGCCTCTCTATACTCCTTGCATTATAAAGGTCCCTGATTCTCTGTCTGACTTGTTACTTGTAATTGGCATATGTGTGCCAAAGGGTCACTGGACCCTATCACAATGTGGTGGTTAGGCCACTTTGGGAACTAGAAATTAGGTAAAGGCTGCTAACTCCATTATTTCGAAATTGTCAGGAAACACCTTTGTAGGGAGTGAGCGCTGACCAGACTGCTGATGTTCTTGACTTTGATGGTGTTACTGGCCGGAGCCAATGTTGTCAGTAAACAGTATGAATGTTGCCTAGGGCAGTTTAGCAGAGACACATACTGTCACTAGGGTACAAAGAGGAGATCCAGACGGATGAAGGAATGGAATGAAGCACAACTCGTTTGTGTCGGTTCTACCTGACTCTAGATCAAGAAGCTTTACAAGTCTGTATTTTGTGGAATCTGTTTTTTAAATTCTTCATAAACGTTTTATTCTCTTTGTCATTGATGCTTCCTGTAACCAAGCTTGCTTGAATACAATCAATATGGTTCACACTAGTGAGTCATGGTCACATTTTCCTGTTTTCCCAATCTAAGTTGGCATGCTTCATGCACTTCCTTAACAAACTGTCAAATTATCTGATGTCTATGAAACTGTTTTTATCAATGGAAAATAATATGTGAAGAACTTTAACACGGAGTGTTATTAAATACGTTTAAAATGCATTAGATGTTTCTATAGTTATAATATGTTGGGCACCTACTGCTTCCAAATTGTAGAACTTCTGTGTTTTAGCTTTGTATGTTCCAAGCTCTAAACTAATGTACATACAGGGGTCTATTCACAAAGCTGCCGAGGGCAGCCGAGTGAATGACCGATCAGAAGTGAAGTGAGCCGAAATCTACACAGCATTAGAAAATAGGGGAAGAGTACAAGATGTACATGGTACCAACTGCCCTTCCACTACTCCAAGTAAGAAAATCCATAGATTATTCAATTTATTTATGTACCTGGGGGGGAGAATTAGTAGAATTAAGGTACATTTCTGAACATGAGTAAAGACAGTTATTAGGCCAAGCAGGAGATTCTGGCATTGGAATTTCACCATTGGGATCTTTCAGAACAGATCCTAGTGTAGAAGAGTTGTCTAAATTGGCCCTCGTATGTATGCATGTGAGGTAGAGACCTTAGATTGTAAGCTCCTTGCGGGCAGGGTCTGATGTGAATGTGCACTATGAAAAGTGCTGTGTAAAATTGTCAGCGCTATATAAATACCTATAATAAAGAGGTGAGTGTAAAAGCAAGGGACTAGGTTTACATCAGGGTAGGTTAGGGTTAGGTTTACAATAAGGGTTAGTGTTGGAGTTACAGAGAAGTTTAGTGTCAGGATTACAGGGAAAATGAATGTTAGGTTTACAGAAAGGGTTAGCAAAGCGGTTACGGTAAAGAGTTACTGTTTAGGCTAGGTTCACAACTAGGCGATTCAGATGCTGAGCTGTTTTCACATGGTTGTCGTGCGTTTTCGATCGTGCGACTGCTCATTGAAAACCGCACGGTTGTCGTGTGGTTTTCAATGCATAGAGGTGTCTATGGGACCCAAACCGCGTGACAACCGGCCGAAAATAGATCCTGCACCTTTTCGCGCGACAGACGATTTTGGCCGTGCGACAAACCGCAAAGGTGTAAAAAGCCTCCATTGACTGCAATGCAAATCTGTGTTTTGTACGATATCGCGTGATCCAATCCGTGCAATAAATCGCCTAGCTGTGAACCTAGCCTTACAGGGAGAGTTAGTGTGAGGGGTTGAGATACAGTAAGGCAACAATGTCAGCCCTGGGAGCTCTATGTTAAAAAATACTGGTGTCAGTCTACTGGTGATGAAAAGTTATGTAGTTTGGGCCTTCCTTTACTATTTCCCTGAACTAAACTTTGCTTGAATTTTAATGCTTTAAGTGTGTCAAGTAGACATACCTTTGGTCTTTCTTTCCTCTCTACATCTATAAACTGTAGCTTTTTTGCATTTATAAAATATAGAATGCACTTAATTTTTGTGAATTTCCACAGGTTAAGCATGCCCCCAGAAATGAATAGTAAACACAACCATTTATCATGTGTTTTTTTTGTGTATTTATTGTATCCATGCCATGGGATCTTTTTAAAACACAAAAACATACATACACAGGTGTATAAAATACTCATGTGGTAAGGCACATCAAAAACCCATTACACACATGAAAGGGCTCTCAGTAAGGATATTGTATGTTAACATGTAGTTGCTATGCATGACAGAAGCAATGCCTGGCTGGATTGGCATCACTGTGAATTGAGCTTTGTGACATATTGGGCATTTTCCATTATGAAGCACGCCATATACATTTTCACTTGTGCATTATACCTAACTGTAGGTAAAATATTTTTTTATGGACATATTTTACTGACTCCATAATTTTCTGGACCTTCGGCAGCCTTGCTCTCCTGCCTGTTCTGACCTCTTCTGATTGCTTAATCTGCCCTGACATGTATTACCTTCTGGATTCTTGTTTCTGTTCATTTGTATATCAGTTTCTTTCCCAGTCTGTCACTCTGCAGAGCCATATCTGTCTGGGCTACTGTGGGGCTAAGTCCCAAAGCCTCCCATGCAACCAATCACAGTTTGGCTGGCTGGCTGCCTGCTCCCTTTTGCAGGCCCGTCATTCACCTGTGTTGTGGCTGCAATGTCCAGGTCATGTGGCACCCATCCTTTACTGGGGCCCTCAGCCAGGGCTACAAAGGCGTGTAAGTTTTTTTAGCTATAGCCTCACCATCCCTGCCTATGTTTGCTTGAGCAGGGCAGGGGGCAGCCTTACTACTATATTTGTGCAGGATTTTTCAGCAGTTTGACTTTTACAGGCCAAAAATCATCAAGAACCTTAAACCCAAACAGCATTGTTCAAGTCAATGATCACTTAATTCCCTTGGGCTGTACCTGCTGCACTCCCGCCACTTAGTGACAGATTACCGGCTGTGGTAATGCCACCGGGAATCCTGGGTGACATCAGTGACCAAATTTAAATTACCGTTGTGGGGAATTTGTCATTTAGTTGCAGAAGTTTGGCATGTACATCGACAGGGAACAGGTCATCATAATTGACGCAGATTACCTCACTGGATGACTTGATTGATGGATACATCGCTGGACTCCATGATTAACACTGGATTTTCTTCTGGGGACATTAATGACATTTATTTTGAAAGCCCTTTAATATGTGTTTGTGTTTTATTGCATTAGAATTCTCATTTGGTGCGGTTATTTTGTGGGAATTTTACTATTACCCCCCACTTCTTTTTTGTAGCACGTGGAGGTGGGGAAGAGACCCTTGCCCTTAAACATTGGCACGTGTACTTTGCAGGGTGGGTAGGCTATGCCATCCCCCTTTGGAAGGTACCCCACAAATATTAAAAGGCAACTGTATGGTACAGGAACAGGAAGAGGGATGCACACTTACTGCCCTCCCTTTCCTGGCCATGCAAGCTGCATGCCAAGATAGGCATGCCAAGAAAGGAGTCTGATTGTAATAGTAAGAAGAAAACCCATACTGTTTTTTCTTTTTTTATAAATGTGTACAGTCACTTTAATTTTTAAACATGATCTGATTCTGGGAAATCCAAGTTGGCATACAGGCACTGGGTGTGTGTGGAGTTTGGCAACCTATTTTTTTTCTTCCACTCCAATAAAAACCTGGCATGGGAAGGTTGGAGGGAGAGGTCACATCAGCATTGCTTAGCAACCTCCATGGGTCAGCACCTCTATATCTTCTTTTAGGCTTGCCTGTAATTCTTTTTTTTTTTTTGGATGGTCCTGATTTGGGGAAGGGCTGGCAGCCTATGGGTGTAGAATTCTGCATTTAATCTGTGTGGCTGCGTGCCCTTTCCCCTTAGCATATGACTTCCCCCTCCCTTTGCTGCTGCCTACCCTTCCCCTGCATTGTAGCATGGTTTTGTTCCCCCGCAGCTATACCTCCTGTGATCTATCTATAATGGAATAAATAAAAAATACAACTGGCTGCAGAGTCCCTGGGAGGAGAAATATTTTGCTTGCAAAGCATTAGGAATTTCAGACATGTCTTGGTTCTGCTGTGTGCAGCCCACCCACTGTGTTTTTTAATGTACCCCCAATTAGTCACTTGATGGGGTGAGGCTTATTTTGATGCGTTTCGCAGTGATATGCACCCCTTCCTCAGGAAATGTGGAAAGACATACTAAAAATACATATGAACATATTTATTTCACAGTTCTTTACAAAATCTACAAAGTTAACATTTCACATATATAAAGTCCAAACAGCTTATGTGACTTACATATGTATGTGACTCAGGACACACAGGACTTCGCATCCTCACCCATTAATGTTGTGTTGAACCAGAAAGGGTAAAATCTACAGAGGTTGCCTTCACAGTTTAAAAATCACATCAAGCAGCATAAATCTCTACCATTTGATTTAGGAGAAAAGTAAAGTTGTTATAATAATAAGGACCTGCATTAAACTTGCTCTGTTATAAATCCCTCCAATCTCTTTATTACAGGATACCTTTTCAGTTAGTTTCAATATACCTGTTTCCTCCAAGGGTCCAACGTGATATAAGACCAGGAAGAAGTTCCTTGTTATTATCTCATTTTCTTGCCTAAAATACAAAGCAAAAGGTATGCATATCATTTAAGGGAATGTCTCCATGTCCATTCCATCTTCCTCAACCCCCTCTCATATAGTTAACACTTTCCCCACCTAAATGATCCTTAAAGCGTTTGCCTGCATCTTTTATTCCATCTATTTTGTTTTCCCTGGTTCCCCCAGTTTTTCACTTTCCTTCTCTTCAGTCCTCTCTTTAGTTCAGGCAATGTATTTGTACATTGAATGACAGCTGGCTCTGCCTATCTAGAGGCAGAGCCAGCCGTGCCCGGGGTATTCCCTGCGGGGAGCCGTGACTGACAGTCTCCGCTCACTGCAGGGAGACAATTGGGAAGTGAGCAGATCGTGCATGTTTCTGCTCACTTCCTGATCGATAGAGCCGATGTGTGACAGCTTCTTTGTCTTAAGTTGGCTCTTACTATGAGGATGAGTGGAAATCACTCATCTCATAGATCTCCTTTAAGCTCTTTTTTTAGGAGTTAACTTACTTAAAGCTTTTAGATCTGTTCTGACTGCTACTTGAGTTTAGACTTACTGCTGGTTAAAAAAGTTTCACAGCCAGAACTATCAATAAATACTTTTTTTTTTAGTTGAAATTTGAGCTGAGTTAAAAGTAAAATTTAACAAATCAATTACACGTCCAAAATATGTGATACCAGAATAAGATGCTGTCCATGGGAATCGTGCTGCTCTGTCATACCACATACAGCTTAAAGGCAACTCCCAAGCATGTAATTTAAAAGATTGTTGTTTTTTTTCTGTTTTTTTTTTCCATGTCCTCTTCAAACTCACATTAAAAGGACCCTCTCCCTACTGTACAGTATTTAAAAAAAGTTTTTTGCTCTGTTAAATAGCTTGCCTATCGGCCTTGAAAATTGCCAGTGTTAATCCACCGCTCCCACATACAATTTCACTGCACACTACTGCCTGTATTTTACATCCCACTCATAAAATGCAGGCTGTGGTAGGGAAGCCTGCAGAGTCACAGAGTTCTCTCTACTTCACTCCATCATTAGAGGAGGCTGGTCACATGACTTTGACAGATCATGTACCAGTCTCTCCTGCCACTTTTTTTTTTTTAACCAATTCATTTGACGCAAGTGGAGCACAATGAAAATTTGTAAAACACACTGCCCTACTTTATAAATGCTAAGGTTGTTAAGCAGCAGTATGTTTGTCATAAGCCCATACTACTGCGTTAAAAATTGTGCCCTTAATGTCTGTCCATGTATGCTGTCTTTCCTGATTTTGGAATCCTAGCCTGAACAGGTACAGGAGAGGTTTTGTCATGTGGTGACTACTAGGGACATATCTAGCTTTAAGGAAAATAAATTCCTATATTTTAAGTAATACATTAACACTGTGAACCTTTTCTTGGGTTTGTGAATAGATGCCATTTGTGCCCCCTGCCTTTGTGTCCCCTGTACTATATGATAGGTATGCTTTTTTTTTGTTACTGCCTCCTTCTCTTTTTGGCTCCATAATACTTGGTTGTCCTCTAGGTACCCCTTTCGTCAGTGGAATAAAAATCACCATAGCAACCCAGGCGTCCACTTTGGGGCCCGGGGCACAGGGGGGCTATGGCATCTCAGGCTGCTGGCTGTCACTGGCAGGTGTGAGGAGGTACGTGTCACTGTTAGATCACCGACAACCTGTCAGTGATCTGTGCAGCGGCGCCTTCCTCCTCACAGCCGCTGCTGAGTCAGTGACAGCCAGCAGCTGTGGAGTTGGAAGCCTGGGCCCAGCGTCAGAAGCAGAGGAGGAGGCGGGCCCGATGATGGAAGAGGAGGCTGGACCCTGAGACAGAAGCGGAAGACAGCGCATCGGGGCTGACAGGTAAGAGGTGTGCAACCCACCAGAGACCCTGCAGAGCCCACCATAGAGAGTCTATAGTGGGCTCTGCAGAGGGTCATTCTCAGGTGCTCTGTTTCGGAAATCAGGTGGGCTCTGCAAGGGCATAACTAGAAATCACAGGGCCCCATACAAACTTTTGCTATGGGGCCTTGTGATTTCTAGTTACACCCCTGCCTTTCATCATGCCAGTGCCTAACAACTTCCCATTTCAATCCATCTGAGCAGAGCGACAATGAATAAACATATGTTACTCTGTTAACACATTACAACTGTGCAGATACTTACAGTATTTTAAGTTAGAACTAAAAATCTAAACAGGTTTTAGTAGAAGCTTCTGATAACTTTTTTGAAGGAAGAATACAGTCTCACTAAACACATTAGACTTGGTATATGATGCTGTGTTTACAATGATCACATGGTAATTGTATCATAGCTTTTCTCTCTACCCCAGCCACTCATTTGCATACCAGTGGTGGATTTTCTGCTGTATCGAAAGGAGAAGACTTGACAATTCTCATGAAAGACGTGTGGACAGTGCCAAAATAAGATGATTAGATACCCTGCCACTTTTATTGCCCTCTGTGTTCCTATTAGGCAGGTTCACCCCCTCTAATTTTCCTGTTGACTTCTGTCTCTAGGACTGAAAGTGAAATAAAATAAAATATTTTGAGTTGTCACCAGAACAGGAAGAGAGTGGAAATCTTCCAAAGTAGGGTGTGGCATGCCCCAGGGTCAGTCCTCGGGCCAAATTTGTTTGTCCTATTCATAAATGGTGGGAATAAATATCTCACTGTCAGTGTTTGCTGATGAAATGAATTATGTTGGGCAATAAGTTTGCAAAAAAAAATATTTGAATCACTGCAGCAAGGCCGTGATAAAGTTGAAGAATGGGCAGCAACGTGGCAGCTGAGTTTAAATCTAAAAAAATTCACTTGGGAGGTAAGAACATGCATGCAGAATACACTTTTAGGAGAAGTTCCACTGGGGATATCAGAGATGGAGAAAGATTTGGGGGTACTCATAGATCACCAACTCAGCAATAGCACGTAATGCCAGGCTGCTGTCAACATAGCGAGTAGAATAACAACATGTATTAAAAGACAGATTTCTTCAAGGGATAGGAATATAATTTTACCACTTTATAAAACACTGGTTAGGCCACATCTGGAGTACGTGGTACAGTTTTGGTCACCTATCCTTAGGCAGGATGTCCATGTGCTAGAGAAAGTTCAGAGAAGGGCAACCAAATTAATAAGTGGAATGGAGGGTCTGAGTTATCAAGATTGACTGCAAAAATGTAATTTATTCTCCTTAGAGAAGAGATGCTTTAGAGGTGACATGATTGCAATTTACAAATTCTTTAATGGAGACATCAGTATTGGGAATAAACTACTTAAACTAAGAACTCCGAGTAAGCCGTGTGGACACAACAAGAAATTGGAGGGGATGCGGTATAATCTCAGACTACGATTGTTTTTTTTGTTTTTTTTTACTATAAGAGCGGTATAAATGTGGAATTTGCTTCTACAGACAGCTAAACATTAACAGACTCAAAAAACACTTGGATGAGTTTCTCAGTTAACAGAATATATAGGGTTATGGAAATTGATAGCATTATACACACATACATACACACACAATATATATTTTGAACCTGATGGACCTGTGTCTTTATTCAACCTCACCTAGTATGTAACTGTAGGTGTAATATTTTTAGCAGGGGTTCCCTGAGACATTTAAGGGTTCCTCGGTGGTAAAATAAATGTTGAGAAAGGCTATTATAGACTGACATTCTATTCATTTTTGCTCTTGATCATTCCTTACATTGATATAATATGGAGATCCCCAAATAAGAAATTAATGACAGATGTTCAGATTCTGCCACGTACGGCTAATTAAAATAGGTAATCACATGTCAGTCCCCGTGGATCAGTATGTATTCTAGCCGTGATGTGTTTCCCACAAACACAATCACAAAGTTCTGCAAGAATTTAGCGACAAGGATGCAAATACATTACAGACACTCCTTGGCAAACAATGTGATGGGGCAGGATTCCTGTCAGATTGCAGGCTGTAATTTGGATTGTGCCTCGGGAAGTCAGACTAGATAGCAGCTAAAATAACTTTCCTTTCTTCAAAATGGTGACAGTTCCTGTATACCACAATCAATCATTTCTACTGTATTGTTCACTGGTTCATTAATAAATAGTGTCGCAATTGGTATTATAATTTGTCTGTTATTACCTTAATGCTTTTAACATGTGTTCAAATACCAGTGCATCAAACCAACAATTAGACATGTGGACTACTGTAGAGGATATGGACATTCTTCACCATGTACATAACTGCCCGTTTTACCCCTACAAAGTATGAAGCAGCACCACAATGTACTTTAGAAGACAAACTGTTCAGGGATGAGCCCATATAACCATACTCTATCTCCCAAATGTCCTTCATTTGGAACCAAATCCCTTTGTCCCTCTTTCTTCCTCAGTTGTCCCTCTGTGTGGTCCGATGCACAGATATCTATAAATTGTTCTATTTTACTACCAAAAGTATGCACTAAAACTTTTATCTATCTCTTAATTATCTCATTTGTTATTTTGAAAAAGCCAGTATTAAGGAAAAGTAATGATGGAAAACAACAATTCTGGGTTTATCCAACAATTTTTGCTGCATAAACTCTTAAATGGTCTGCATAACTGGGTGCATGACAGGTGTGTGTTTATTGCCTAAATACATTGTGCTGGAAGGTGTCCCTCTTTCTCATCTCAAAAAGATTGGAGGTATGATAGATCACTGTCCATAGTCTCTATCAGTTTCTGACAAAATGTATTAAAAAACACATAGGTGTAAGTGGAACCGAAAGCATTCTTAAATAATAAAAAAGCAAAGGCTAAACTACATGTGAGATTTCCCGTTGTTCTATAACTTAGCTAAGGCTCCATTTACACATAGCGTTTGCATTTTCCGCGCAAATTTTAACGTACCCGCAGATTCCGCATGTTTGCAGATACTAATATAGCCAGAATGCGCGGAATCCGCCAGAAAATCTCGCTTGGACTTTTTTGCGCAATGCATGTTTTAGCACCACACGGACGTCGCGCAAATGGGTACAGGATACATTAGAATGTATTAGGTTATATGTCTAGCGCAGAAAACCGATAATGTATGTACGAAGCCAAAGTTGTCATTGATTGATTGAAGAAATACCTGATTTCTAGATGGCATTTTTGAAGCTTCCTGCAATTTAAAAGTCTTAAACTGTTGTCAATAAAGTCTGACCAGGGTTCTTTGGGGTTCATTCACATGGAATATTTACTAAAGGAGTAGAGAAATGTTCGACTAGGAAAGTGAATGCTTGCTTTGCAAAATGCATATTCAATGAGCTTAGAAAATTAAGTGTATTTACATTGAATATCCATGTACAAAGAAAAGTTCAGTGACTGGTCATGTTACTGAAGGTCCATTTACACTGTGGTGTAAACACGCACCTGCATTCATATATGTTGTCTTGCATTTTATGGGTGTTTACATGTGTTTTTATTTGTGTTTAACTGCATTTATCTGCATTTTGTATGCAGGTTTTTAGAGGTGGATCTCCTCTAACATAAATTTATAAGTTACATTTTTTTTTTGGGTGCATTGCATATATATGTTTTTTTTTACATGTTTATATGTGTTCCATTGCATTTTAAGGAAAATCATTGCCACATACAGTGTATATAAATGCAGCATTGCAGTGTGAACATGATACATAGAACACTATTGTTGGGTATCAGAGTTCATCCAGTGTGGGAAAACACAGGTTTTCACATTCTGCCCATAGCATGGAAACTTTGAAATCCTCAAGGTCCTAGGTCCATTCAAGTATGTTAGACCAAATGCAAAACATCTAGGTCCATTCAAGTATGTTAGACCAAATGCAAAACGTTTGTGTCCAGGTGCACTTTCACTGAACTGACTGGATGTGGGCTGAAAATCAGTATGAACATGGATGTCAAATCCATTTCTGATCGGATCTGATCATTCTAGGTTCCCCTGCTTAAACAGAGTAGAGGGCGTCTGTGTGAAAGAGCCTTCAAAGGCAATTGAAAGGTAGATTAAATAATGGTAAATTGAGGACTAATACTATCGACATTGTAAAGGAAAGCTTTATAATTACAGCATGTCTATACACAAAGTACTTGTCGTGTCGCTGCTATGTAAGAGCTTGTCATATGTTAGTTATTGTGAGCTGAGGCTGCACAGCGGGGGACAGGTGCAGCCGTATAGGAATCCTTTGTGGTTAATTTCAGGATGTGTTGGGCCCAGTATGGCAGACATCACAGCTGGATGTAAGAATGCCAAAGAGAAAACCCCAAACAAACATTCAAACAGCTGCTGAACACTTCTAGTCCCCCATAACACAAATTAAACCTGCCAGAGGAAACCTGTTCTGAAGGAAATACACAAACGACTGTTGCTCACCTCCTTCTGAAATGCTATTTTCTTGGCTGACCTGCCGATTCTCTGGCTTCAACACTTAGCTAGAACAAATATGCATCTATTTATCTATTTAACAAAAGTAGTAAACAGCTAGTGAAGTTATACAGATTGTATTAAAGCCATTGGAATATCATTTTTAGGAAGAGAGGTCAGCAACGGCAGCCTACAGGCTCACAAATTCACAAAGCTAACACTCTAGGATAAGCATCCTTATTTTCAAAAAGATTAGTTATTTTCAGATGTTTCCAATCAAAAATACAGTCACATCTCAGCAGTGGTTTCTGTGGTCCCCGTGGTGATGTTACATAAACGTTATTGCCATTATTACTCTACCAGATATTTTATTTGGCTGGTTGGTTTGAGTACCACCATCATTTTTTATACTGTTGCCTGAAATTGATAGAAGACATCTAAACGTGTGTACATTTACAAAGGTATAGTACATATACTCAGGTATAAAAGAAAATGTTCCACAGATAAAATAGGATGAGATGTAGCCAGGTTTTGCACAGCTTGGACTTATGCCAGGACATGCTTTGACTTTCATTCCCTCAACACATGAAGAGCCACTGATTGTTGTGCCGTGTCTCACTAGCTGCACACCTGATAAATATCCAAGCAGTGTAGTGGTGAGTCACCTGCACTACATACAGCATACAGACCTCTTCCAATAGCGGTCGTGGTGCACACGGGAATAACGCGGATGGCGCCATGTCACAGGATCGGCAAACGTAGAAATCACCAACCATTATTTTCATTGTACCAATATTTTGTTTAAGTGGTTATCTCCTTGTCCCTATGTCGCCCTGAGAAGGGGACCCTGCGTGGCCCTGAAAACATTGGCTATGACGGATGTGACATAATGTGTTAATTAAAGCAGTAACATGCTTTGGAGTTGAGTACTGGTGATTTCTATGTTTGCTGATAAATATCCAGGACATATAAGAAGGTAGGGTCTGAATAAGCCAATGGGGTTCCACCTAAAAGTTGGTTGCAGTAAGCAGCCCAGTGTTTTGTTTTTTTAATTGTCCTCCTGGGGATTGCAGCTAAGGCTGCAATACTTACCTGTAATCTGAAGCTTTTTCACACAGTACCGCTTCTTCACAACAAGATGTCCTCAAACGTCTGTGTTAAAAGAAGCATTCATTGTGTTTGATGCAGAGAGCGGCACTAATGTCATCATGTATCCACCAATGGGGGACAGCTAAAAAGTCCCAGCGTGTCAAGTGACAATCCAGAAGACATAAGAAAAAGTTTTTAAAAAAGCAGCAAACAACAAACAGGAGCATAACATACTGCTGGAAACCTCAAATTGGATAGGGTTGAGAGAGAAAAGCCCAGAGTTGGAGGCTTTAAAGTGACATTAAAGTAAAACACTTGCCTTAAATGATGTCTCTTAATCCTATCTTACTCTTCTTTCCTGTCCTTTTCAGCCTTCTCTTCAGTAGGTTTCCGATCCAGCGCTGACTGTCCTTGCTGGCACTTCCTGTTTCATGGTGTCTGCATGCGGGTGCACGCGTCCATAGACTTACCTTGTGTCTCTCCTCGTCTCCCAGCCGAAAATCCGAACTGCACATGCGCCCGCCCCAAGATGCTTTGCGGCCGCCCGTGCAGTTTCGGATTTTGCGAAGACGGCGGTAAGTTTAAACCGCTTTTAAAGCATTTTTTGGGTAACTTTTTGCATATATCTACTGCTTGCTAGCAGTAGATATATGCAAAAAAACCATTTAAGCTCACACCAGTACACAGACACTTTCATAAAGCCCTTGTGACAAATACCAGAAATGCCTGAATTCCAGTTCTGGGTGAGATATCAAATTAAAACATACATTTGGAGAGACCTAGGATAATAGCTTTGTTGTGAGGTGAATCACAAGAAAAGTTAGGACAATGTTACATGCAGTCATTTAGGGCCATGGAAAGAAAGCATAATTAGTCTATGAGTCACTTATACAGCATTACAAAAGGCCAACATGGGAAGATTGTTCTTACTTGAAAAAATGTTTGGAGCCACTGTGGTGACAATTTAGTTTAGTAGGGATAGGACCACCTCCAAAAGAAGATCAGCAAAATGTATTATATAGATAAGACTAAGGCTGGGAATGTCTCATGTCACAGGGTAGAAGTTACACACAGGTCTGACACATTTTAATGCTAAATATGCTTTTTGTTTATTTTTCGTTCTCTTTCATTTGGGAAACTTGTGTATTGTCACACATCAGGGCTTTACTGTTCTGAAAGTTGTACTCCAGCCAGGGAACCAACCCCACTGAACTTCTCTCCCCATGCCCCTTTAGCTCATTGTTCCAGTAGTTAAAAAAACCCGAAATAGTCTAAATTTTTATATAACTCTGTCGTCACATGACATTGCTGGTCCCAAATCTCCTTTCTGCTGGATCTAGAAGAAGGTTCCTTCCACAGTTACTCATGTTTGCTGTCAGTTTCACACTACTATTGGAGGCTCCAATAGTAGTGTGAAACTGCACAACAAGGGGCAGCAATGAGACTGATCAGCAACTGACCCAGTCTGGCAGCGAAGGGTCACAGGTGCTCACTCGGAGAAAAGGCAATGCCGAGGGTCATGTGGCATTTAAGAATGGGTTGGGATTAGGTGGGTGAAAGGGATTGAGAGTGTGACAATTTAGCCTCTTTTAATAATGGTGCATTTGAAGTACACATTAACAGAGAAAAAAAAGCATGTCCTAATCCATAATCCATGCTACTAAAGTGGAAGAGAATTATATTTTGGGGTTCATTTATAAAAGTATTGCCTGGTGTATAGCCAGGCTGATACCATTCGCACGGCAATAGCGCCCCTAGATGGCGCTGACAAGAATAGGAAATTAATTTTAAGTGTTCTCATTTGTTTAAATTTTTATTTCCTAGTTCAAGTGGTCATGGTATGGAACGCAGGGCCCTTTTTGTTGGAACATTGTAGAGCGACATCAGGGTATTGATTCCTTCTTTACGGTATCTACTACAAACACAAGAAAACATTCATTGGAACCAAATGTTGAGGCTGAATTGAGGAACGTTTATATATCTGTAGGCACAACCCAATCTATCCTGACCAGCAGCTTCAGAGGCCAAACTAATCCAAGCTGATCACTATTATTTTTACAAGATAGCTCCCAAGCACTCTATTCTCCCCTCTTCATAGGCAAAAACATGCCAATTAGACATGTGCAATTCGTTTCGTTACGAATCGAAATTCGGACGACATTTCGGAAATTCGTGGATTCGGAGCATCCGAATTTCCGGAATGTATCATGTCCGAATTCATCTGAAAGCATCCGAATCCGAAGTTCCGGATCCAAAATTTCGGATTCGGAATTTCGGATTCAGTACGAGTTTCGTCCTAACAGAAACGAAATTAGAAATTTATGATAATGACTTCAAAAAGAGGATTTCATATGTGAAGATAAAAACAAAACATTACTTCATGTTCCTGTGCACCCACCGTCAACGTACGAACATTCGTCCGTTCGCGCAAAACCCCAAATTTGGGAAATTCGTCCGAATTACGAATCCGAATTACGAATCCGATCCGAATACGAAGCCCAAAACGAAAACACATACAGGTCACGATTTCGGAAATACGAAATAAACGAAATCTGAAACTAAACACATTTTTTTGCGGCTGCACATGTCTAATGCCAATGTTAGCAAACAGTGTGGCTTCCACATATTTTGCAAAAGTTGTGCAACTAAAACGTCTGTTTTTAACTCAGGCTGGCTGGTGAGTATGCTGGAAAACTGTTGCTTTTGTACTATGTAAAGCCATGTGCACCTTACTTTAAAGCTAGTTATGCATTTGTTAGTGTGTTTGTAGCGACACAAAGTGCTTATTAGCACACACAAGGGTGACTCCATAGGACCCTGCAAGGAAAAGGAGTAACCCTAAAACAGGATATTAGGGTGGTGTTTAAGCTAAAACTTTAAAACATCAATGAGCAACATCAGCATTTGAAATAGCTTAAAAACCTTTTGACTTCAATATCACTTTAGCCAACTGCTAATCAGATGAGCCATGCTGCTGCAACCTTATAGGTGGCTGGAGTTGTGGCCAGACCATCAAAATAGACCTTACTTCCTGCACCAACTCATATGTGGGTTGTCTTTTTATGAATGTATGCTCATGCCACTGTTTTACAGTCGTGCCATTCCATAGAAGTAAAACTGTTTGCACAATAAAATCATCCTTGTTGGAATATTTGCACGTAGCACACTAAAGTAGGATATAAAACATTATCACACAGTCAGGTGTCTGCACTTTTCTTTCAAGTGGATTTTCTTGTCAAATGAACCATTGTCATATGTACAGCTGTCACATCCATCAGCACCCCTGAAACTAGGAATTGAGACAAAATCCTTGGTGTATTCACTCCCAAATATGAAAACAGAAACCGGTCCGTATTTGTTTAAGAAGGAGCTTTTAAGACAACAACACTAGAGCTCTATAAGGGTGAGTGAAGAGCAACTGAGGAAGGATTAGACTGGTTTGTGTGGAGTTACGGGAGGGCTTGGTGTAGGAGTTACCATGGAAAGCTGGAATCCTGTATGACAGGTGTACTGCAGGAATCTCGTAATTGTTGCCAGATTGCTTATAAACATACTGGCGTGCATACAAAAACAGGGTAAAAATTCGCTGTGAAAGAGATAAAGAGTGAGGGGAAGGTAACATTCATGCCAGTGACCACAAGCAGGACTGTCAGACCTGAGGAAAAATCTGTGCTACCAACGTTACTGAAAATTGCTTAAAGTGTATTGATTTGGATGAAGGTTTAGAGCCCGTGTCAGGTTTGTATTGCTGATAGGTAGATTCACTTCCTCTGTTTGGTTTTGTCACCACTGATACTGGGCCTGAGAGTAAGGAAAAAACCAACAGTTTCAGTTGTCACCCGAGAAAATATAGAGGGAAAGTCTTTTGATGGGGACTCTTATTCTGGTAACAGCTGTTCAAGACAGGATGTCCTCACTTTCCAGAGAATACTTCATAGTGCCTGTTGGACAGGAAGTGATAGGAAACTTCCCCCAATTGGAAACAGATGGCAAAAACAACTGACGAGTTTTAACTCTCCCCTACTTTAATCAAAAAGAAAAAAAGGTTTTGGGTTGAGATATACTTTATATGAACTATTTATTTGCGCATAGTCACCCTTGCATTTCCACAATCCGCAAGCTCCACTCCCTTAGTATTGTGACCATTATACCTTAACCATTTGCCGCCCGGAGCAATTTCTTAATATTTGCACACACATGATAAAATCTGCATTTTTGCCTACAAAACAGCTTAAAGCCCCCAAACAATTCAATATTTTCGGAAAGCAGAGGCCCTGTAGAATAAAAAAAATGCTACTTGCAATTGTATATGTCACACGCTATTTGCACAAATGTTTATCAAACTAGTATTTTTAGGATAAAATACACTAAAATGAAATTTAGTGCACAAAAACAAAATTTAACACCCAATTGTTTGGTAAAATATAAAATATGGGGTCACATTGGGTAAATAGATACCAAACATGTAAAGCCTTAAAATGATGTGCACCCATGATTACTGTACCCATTTCCTATAGGCAATGTTTTAAAAGCTTTTACTGCTCATCAGTTTAGTAGTAACGGTGATTGATGTTCCTAGAATTATTGCTCTCACTCCGACATTCCCGGTGATATGTAACATGTGTGGCGCAATTTTCGTTTTTGCACGTAGGCGCAGCATACAGGTTTAGGCCCTGTTCACACTTGCAGACTGTTTGCGTCCAGGTACGATCGTCCGCAGGAAATCTCAGCATATGTGATTACATGCAAACAGCTGCAGCTGATCATATGAGTCTCATGGAAGGATTTCTAAAAGGTGGCCACACACCTTGCGATCATCGGACGAAATTTTTCGTCCGATGATCGAACCGTTGTACAATTTTTGTACGGCTGCCCCATAATGCCCCGATTATCGCAAGGTTCAAATAGCCGTAATTAAAGAAAAGCACCGGGACGAATTGCGGTAATCGAATGGCGGTATTTTCATTTGCGCATGAGCAGTGTAGATTGTACGATTTTTGACGTACGGAAACGCCACTGACTTTGCGGTAATCGTACGATCCACCAAAGTTTTCAAACATGCTTGAAAGACAAAAGTCGTACGATTGTACAGTGTTTGCGGTTGTACACTGCCCATACACCTTGCGATTATCGTACGATAAGTCAGTGGCACACGATTATCATACGATAATTGTAAGGTGTGTAGGCACCTTTAGACTCCGCAATCCGGCCCCATTTGCACTTGTGAAGACATAGCAGGTATTGGAAATTATTTCCTAATGAAGTGAAGAACACCACCTGTATTTGTGGTCTCTGAAAAAGCTATCACATTTTAACTAGTTGCTACCTGAGATCTGTAGATGAATGTTCCTCAGCACAACAGTATGTTCTATATAACAATCTATGTCCCCATTCACAGCTTGGAGTGTCCCTGGCTGTGAAACCGTGTCACTGACCGTTCCCAATCCTCCTGAGGAACCTCATGTGAGCTGTCAGCTATTGGGAAAAAGCAGTTCATAAACTCCAGTAAACTAATTTTGCCTAGGGTGAGATGATTTCATTGGTCTGCTGCAGACAGGAGGAAGCATTTGCTCAATCTCCTCTCCCCCAGTGATCAGACTGCAACATTGTAGTCATCAAACATTTGTGAACACAGCCACGAACTGCACGTAGACCAAGATTTATATGATTGTGTCATCTCTGAGCCAATATTTCAGCCCAATACGTCGATGGTGACCCTGGATGATAGCTGAGCACAGACGGCACCCTCATCCTGGAAAGAAAATAAGGGCATTGTCAGGGGGATTACTGTTATCTCTGTGAAAGGTAATATATTGCTGAACAAAGATGGCGCTGTCCTTCTGGAGAGAAAAGCAGACAAAGGCATGGTCAGGGGAAGTAGTACAATGATCTCTGTGAGAGGTAATAAATACCTTATTGTTACTCTTACACATTACTTAGTATGCATGCACTTACCATATGAAATGATATCTGACGGTATGTCCACTTTAATGTAGCATGGCTCTAGGTGTATTGGCTTTTGTAATAACAAGGCTACAATAACAAGGACAAAGCTGGAATTAGTGGCTAGTTATGATAGTGAACAGAGACAAAGTAGACAGCAGATACACACTGGCATGGTGAACCACAGCAAATAAAAATGCACATATAGGTAATAAAGAATGGGGTCCATCCTCAGTCTATGCCCAAAGCTCCTTGCCCCAGTGAACTGATGACTTTGGGTGAAATTACCATTCCAGGGTAATGACTCAATGAAAAAAACCCTGGGTCAGCTTTCTAAATTTGAAGGTGATTTTGAGAAATCAGATAGCGTGCTCTTAATTACGCCATTACCTTTTTCTTACCAGAATCTGCTTTTTTGCTAATGACATTAGAGATTAATGTAACCAATTACTTTGTTTCAGGATTTGTCAGTTGTTAGTACTTTAGAATGTGTTGAATAAACTGACGAACCAAACACAGAAGCATAGAATATTTCATAGAAGAGGGTTAATCCACCATTTAAATGGTTATTTTAACTAGCTTCCTTTCCACTGCAGTGAAACAAATCTCATGATCAATATAGGTTAACACTTGAATCTGATGCCGGATATTTGCGAACAATGGCTGCTATTGGGGTAAACAAAGACTGTACATTGATTATTATTTAATAGCTTTTTAGAAAGCTATACCGGTGAGGTAGTTTTACTGCAGTACACTGCTGATTTATTGCTCTATCCTCTCCCACTGTACATATGGACCTTGAGATATATGTCACGATAAGCTGAACTCTAGGCTAGCCCTGACATTGACACAGCCGTCACCCTTATATATTAGAACAGATGAGGGAGGTAGCACAGCAAGCAGTCATCCAACAAGAGGCTACAGTTCTGCAAAATCTGGCTCTACAGCAGTTTTTAAGACTCAGGTTACAGTAATGTGACTGAATTCCAGCACATTTGTAATATTTCCTCAATAGGCAGCTCATTTTGCTTGCTGCCTATTAAAGTTTAACATATAACATTTATAGCAAAGTTAAAAATGGCTTCTTCTGCGTGTCAGGTACTGAGGTGGTTAAGTATGTTCATAGCACGGAGCTTATTTTCTAGGACAAAGCGATTTTATGTGTACTGTGACCGCAGGCACCAAGGAGGTGAACATTTTCTGCTCCCGTTTTAATTATAGTAAACAAGGAGAAGGGTCAGTGCAGACACCCACAGCCATTGTTGTGGCGTGTCGTGGCTGGTTTAAAGACCTATAGATCCATTCCTGGGGGTGGTGGTTCTGTCCTGATACACTCTCAGATCTCAATGCTCCCAAGGCCTCCTCATAAGTCTCCTGTCTCTGTCATTGCTAGGAGAGTAACAGGGAACACACCCAAGGTCACTTAGAACAAAGTAACGACTTTCTTTATGATTGCACGAAATTATGTTCTGCACAAAATGATTGACATGAAAGCCCGTGGGCATATTCTGCCCTGTGGAGTAACATTTCCAAAGTAATTTTACATAATGATTAAAGAAAAATAACGCAAAGGTATTATCTGACCTCTTTGCCTAAACTGCATCATTTTTCTGAAGTCTATAACTTTTAGTGAAGAGCTTTCACTAAAAGTTATAGATAAATATGCAATAGGTTCAGGAGAATATCAGAACAGAATATATTTATAGGAGAAGTGTTCAATGCGTTAATACTTGAACGTTTATTGCAGTATGTCTAAAAAGTATATAGAAAGGTATGCCTAAAATCAATGCAACTCACTTGTTTGGAACCCACAGTCTGCCCTTTCCCGGATCTAGTTATGTATCTTGACACTGCTGCTGTAGTGTTTCTCCTGCCTGCCCCCAGTGTGCTCCTGAGAGACAGGAAGGTTGACGCTGTGTTGGCTCACAGTGAATAGGGACCAACCAAACACAAAACTCTCTTACTCAGCAGATCACTAGAGGGTTGGTGGGACCATGGGGGCAATGCTATTAGAAAATTAGAATCAAGGTTTGCCACCTCATCCATCCAAAACAGAACACATAACTCACACAGAGTTTACACAGCACTTCACAGCAGTCCCTGCCTTCATGGAGCTTACAATCTAAGGTCCCTACCTCACATGCATACATATGAGGGCAGATTTAGGCAGGAGCCAATTAACCTACCTGCATGTCTTTGGAGTGAGGGAGGAAACTGGAGTTCCAAGAGAAAGCCCACGCATGCACATAGAGAACATGAAAACTCCATGCTGATAGCGTTCTGACCAGGTTTAAGACTGGGGACCTCCAGTGCTGCAAGGCAGACGTATTAACCACTAAGCCACTGTGCTGCCCATTAGATCCATAGTGCCTTACCTGCATTAAACCTTCACACTTATTGTAATTATTTGTTAATATTACTTTTTACCATTCTTTGCTAGAATAATATATACACACAACTTTCAGCTCTTTCCTCCCCAGACTTACTTGTTTGGGGCCAACCCCTTTTATTGATTGGATTTTAGTTCAATCATGGAGTCTCGGCATCACCTGTGGGCATTACATAGGGGAGTCTGCATGCAAATGCAACCTGCTTTGGAACACCCACTTCTCCAGATTGACATCCACCCATCAAAGCATTTTGATATTTGCTTAAGTCCTCCCAAGAGCCAGCCCACTGAATGCATCAGGGCTAAGTGTTCTTGAGAGGAGTACTGAGGTGGGGTGCTGTGATGTTTTCAACAAGCCATGTAGAGCACCCTGCTGGCCCCTAATGACATAGCAAAGTCCTGTCCATTAAACCCCTAGAAGAAAGCTAGCAGTATAGGTGTAAGTTCCAGGGTTCCACATCCTTTCAGCCCTATTAAAGGAGAACTATGAGGTGAGTGCTTTTCACTCACCTGATAGTTCTAGCAGACCTGTGACCCTGTGACAATGAGACTGTCACAGGTCGGCTCAGTAGATCGGGAGGTGAGCGAACACATACCGGTGTTCGCTCACCTCTCGATCCTGTCACAGCCCTCTGCTGTGACAGGAGAGGGGCTGGATTCCCCCCTCCCCGCTCCGATCCACCAGCGCTGACTGGCGGATCGGACAGGGGAGAGGGCGGGTACAGCTGGCTCTGCCTCTAGATAGGCAGAGCCAGCTGTCACTCATGCAGCTGGGCGGATCCAGACATAATTGTCGGGATCCGCTTCAGCTGCGGCGTCTCAGTATACCGCAAGCAGTAGCTGTAGCTCGCGGTATACTGAGCATAGGGTGACGGGAGGACGCTAGTTTGTGTCCTCCCGTTACCCTAAGGAGAACTATGGGGAAAAGCCTTAACCCCATAATTCTCCTTTAAGTAAGCAATTTACTTGGAACAATTTGCTAGAAAAGCAGTGACACCATGTGCAGTTGCAATTTCTTTTACTGAAGTCCAACATGAAATATAGCCGATGTTTCAGAGACAGGGAGATGATACACAACCAACCTAGATCAATGTTTTAGGTCCAGAGATACAGCTTTACTGGATGCATTCTTGTTCTAGGTCACTGACTCAAGGGTAAGATTGATATCCCTACAGCTTGCACAAGAATGATAGTTCCTAGATTTATATTCTGACAGGCTCTCTTTAAAAAATAAAGGTAAATATGCATTTTATCCAAACAGCTTAATACTCAATTGAAATATATATGTGAGAGCTGTTTTACCCACTGAATGGGTTTTTATTTCTGTCCAACCAGCCTTGAGATTTACTCAACCCTACCGCACAGCACAGCCAGCTTGGTGACCTAAATGTTCACTACTGCAGGCACAGCAATACATCTAGGTCACCTTTCCACAGCCTGTGATTGGGGAATGAAAAAAGTAGCAGGAAACTGATGCACCTGATCCATTTGCTCTCTCCTTTTCTCAAGAGGTTCCTTGCCTGCCCAGGTGTGTTGGGTACAGTTGATTGGCCCCTAGTGCCACGTTTCCCTCTCCTGGTTGAATACTACTATACAGGAATTACAAAAAGCCAAATCCATTTTCTTACATTAACTGTAAAAAAAAATCATGCTGGGATTTTTTTTTTTTAAAGCACATCATTTTTATTTAGAGTTCAGCTTTAGGCTCCGTGGACTTTATTTTAAACGTTAGAATAGCAATGACCAAAGTGTGGTAATGCACGGCAATAATATGGCAATACGCTGTCAATGCAATTTCTGCCACGAACCATGGGAAAAGACTTACTATATGTCATTATTAATGAGTCTTTCAACTGCATATTTATATCTTTAAAAATAAAGTGCCCTTATGCTACCAGGTAACTCGGAAATGTAGATCTTGTGTTTAGCTATCCCTCCTCCTAAGTAGTGATGGGCTCGGGCGTGTTCGCAGCTCCACGTGCCGAGCCCGCCAGGAAGCTGACAGCGCCGCAGCGCCTATCACAGGTACTGAGACATTATCTTGGTCCGCATCTGCAGAGATCGGGATATGGCTCAGTGCCTGTGATTGGGGCTGCGGCGCTGTCAGCTTCCTGGCGTGCTCGGCACGTGTAGCTGCGAACACGCCCGAGCCCATCACTACTCCTAAGCACGTTATAAGTAAATCTGAGGAAAACAGACTTGTTCCCATAATGCAACAAGAGCTGTATCTGCTCTACTTCAGTATAAGCTACCTGGTCAATGTGCATGATGTAGTGAAGAGTGTGGAAGAGTTTTTGGTAGTGTCTCATTCAGGATTTATATATGAGCTGCTCTCCTACTGATAGGAAAATTGATAATAGTGTTGATTGGCTGAAATGTGTCATTTTAGCAGCTTGTCTGCCTTTTAGATAGCCAACAATTGTGTTAGCTCTCAGAAATGTTCCTACAGGGTTAATTCCTCCAGCACCAAACCCTAGTATTCCAGCAGGGGAGAGGTGTATCTTGGAAAGGCTTCATTGCACTTCACTGTAAACGCAATACATTTTCAAGAGACAAACAAGGAAATATTCTATTGAACAAGAGGCAGTGTGAGGGTGGGACAGGTGCACCGAAGCTATCAAGTGAAGGTGTGCCTGGTGGGGATTAACTAAAAGTAGCTGTGCAGGTTTATCTGTTGCTTTGAATCTCACCATGGTAATTTCGGATAAGCCAAGCTCCATGCAGTCTTTCCCTTCACCTCAATTCCTCCCAGAACTCAAGATTAGAACAAAGCCTGAATCATCAGCCCTGCCAGTCCTTGAGTTTGATTCCTATTGAGGACTTTCGTAATCCCAATGTCCCATTCACCTGTCACTTAACCTTGTAATTATCTAAATGTCACGTTATCCATAAGACAAGGCTTATAACAGCAAGGAAGAGTATTGACCCCAACTCTCTGTTCCTTTACAGAGCACATACTACTATTAAGTGGTGGTCTCAAATCACCAGCTAACACTCACTGTCTCCCAGCTTTTGTGTGTGTACAACAGTATCCAATAAAAGAACACTGGAGCTGTTTACAACTTCATTACAATCTTAGGGCTAAACTACATAGATGGTTTTTAATCTTTGGCTACTAAAAGATTTTAAAGGGTGAGTACACCTTTTTATTAAAAATAAAAAGGTGAACTAACTCACAAGAGCCTACCCACTCCCTGGTCCCCGCTGCACTTAGCTGCTGTGAATACCATCTCCAACCATCCACACCAGTTGAAAACCTTACTACACAACCCTGGAGGCTGTGCAGCATCATAATGCTCCCAATGGCTACCAGTCATTGGCCAGTATGCTCACATGAGCAATAAGAACCGCTTTTTTCTTCCGGGATCCCAGAAAAAAAACATCTCAGAAGAGATTCTTCACTGGTCAGTGCAGTCACATGATATGTTATTTGCCTGGCTGTCATACTTACCCTCTGTATTTGGGGTTATATATTTTGGGTCATTTATCTAGAACAAGATGAAAACTTTTTGGTGGGAAGTTAATATGTGAAGTAACTGATTTACTATATCAACACCCAGGATTATTTATTGTGTATGATCTCCCTGATATTTGATCACTGGAAATCAATAGGAGCCATGTTGTGACTATACCCAACCCACAACATCATAATGCACATGAAGGAGTACATGCCACTCTTCCAAGATTAGAAAAAGGCATACCTTTATGCATATAGGCCAAGAACACATCCTTGCCACGCCCCCAATTACACGGACCATGAAGAAATAATGCACAAAAAAATTAAAGGCTAGACCCGCAAAATAGCAAGAGCAACCAGGTTAGAAAAAAAGCTTAAAATACTTTTGGTAGTTAAATAGCACATTTTTTATAGGGGTCTATACATCAGAGCAAAAACAGGGACAACTGATGCAAAAGAGGCACAGACGGATATGGTTCCAAAAGAGGGACTGAGATGTGGTACATTTGGGAGCTATGGTATTGGTTGTGTGTGAGCTGACATGTTTTGTTCCTTAAAAGGCATGTAAACC
Source organism: Nanorana parkeri (assembly GCF_000935625.1). NCBI lineage: Eukaryota > Metazoa > Chordata > Amphibia > Anura > Dicroglossidae > Nanorana > Nanorana parkeri. The sequence continues at coordinate 501,432 of NW_017306393.1, forward strand.
CTAACAATAAACTTCTCCCATTTAGCCTCTTTTGGTGTTTTGAATCTTGGTTTATATGTGTTATATCTGTTTAATAAGTTCAAAAAATACCTATTGATATTTCTTGGAATCTTGTCATCCAATAATGTCCTGGGCTTTTGCCTTTCTAAGTGGAGGTATCACTGCTCCGATCCCCATGCTGGTTTCCCTCCCTGGAAGCATCAAGGGTACAAGCATAAGACATAAGGCAGACTAAGCTACATAGATGATTTTAATCTTTGCCTACTGAAAGGTTTTAAAGGGTATGTTCATCTTTGATAAAAAAATAAAAAGTTGAACTAACTTACAACACCCTTCCCAATCCTCGGTCCCTGCTGCACTTAGCTGCTGTGAATACCATCTCCTGCTACGCACGCCAATCTAGACACTTGAAAACTTCACTACACAGCCCTGGAGGTTGTGCAACATCATCATTCTCCCAATGGCTAGCAGTAATTAGTCAGCATGCCCACATGACTAATGGCCAGTTAAGCCCAAACCGGTGAAACATGTTAGCGGCAGCTGGTTGTAGGACTGGGGTGATAGGTTTAACTGGGATGTAAAGACACCAATACATTTGACATTCGATGGATCTAAGAAGTGTGGCTTTTTCTTTTTGTTTCACCATGCCTTTGTGTTGCATTCTTTTCAGTTATATTGGCCCCAATGATCTCTGATAGCTACGGAACCCTGGCTTCTAATGTTTTGAAAGAGAGGAAATGGGGTTGCTACTTAAGTTTTGTTCTGAGTATGTGTTGCCAAGCTAAAGCAGGTAAAGTGTGTTACTGATAGAATTATTCGGTGAAATTAAGGAAAGAAAAGGAGGACTGCCAAAGACAGATCCTAAAACTGGACTTGTGTGGTCGATTTCCAAGCAAATAGTGCTCAGCAGAGTTCTTTTTTAATCTTTTGGTGTTTAAAAGTTAAATGCAATTCATTGCACTCTATCTGTAAACTAATCAACACATGGAACAAGTGGGGCAAATTATACTTCTATCTTCTGCTCTAATGGGCAATACAATTACATACAACACAATAGACTAGTCAATTCTGTTTGTTGCCTTGTTGAAAATAATGGGAGTCAAGATGACTAAAGATCTTGTTAAACTACATACCTCTAAGCTTATTCAATAGCCTTTAATTTGCATACAGGAATATTACTAACTAGAACATTATGCTCCATCAGGAGTCTTTTTTCCTGTCCACAGTTTTAACAGTTTGATAACATTTGACTTGGGAGACAAAGGTATTCTGTTGATAAGGTCCAATTCATAAAACAAAACAAACCTCCATCCTTATTATACAAGTGAGTTGACAGTTAAAGTAGCAAATTCCAAGTGCTCACAGGAATGTAACAATAAGTCCGTATTTGACGGCTTGTCATATAGTGTGCAGGTCTGTAATTACACTTGTATAATGTATTCTAACATGTCATAGATCTACAGTATATAAAATGATCTCTTGCTATGAGATATTGTGTAGAAATGTTGTGACAATTAGTTCCACCCCATCCTTCTTTAAGCATTGAAGGTCATCTTTTCAACTGATATGTCTCCAAGGCTTGGGCATGGAAATTATAACAATGGAGTGTCTTTTCTGCAGTCATAGTTTGTCCTTCAAGAGTACTACTAGTAGCTTTTTTAGTGACGCTGGTGTTACCAAGTAAATATTCAAAGGGTGGTTAAACACATATTACTTATTTTCTTGTACACCAGATCATGTGTACCCTCTTTCTGTACTGCAGTGGCAGACGCCAAAGACGCCATGTATCTTATTTGTGCATCACTCAGCTGTAGATCATCAAATCATCTCGGAATTGGTGCTGACACTATCCTTCCTTTGGGAGGGTGGCTACTTTTGCTCCTCATGATCCCTGTGTGTGTTGTAAAGTAGCCGCCACTCCAAGCTTGCTCCCATGATGGACTACAAGCTCATGCTTAGTTTACTAATTTGTACTGAGGTTATAGTCTATCACAGGAGCGAGCTTGGAGCGATGGCTACTTTACAACACACACAGGGACCATGTGTAAAAAAATTAGTCACCCTCCAGAATGAAGTACCGTGTCAGCACCAATTCAGAGATGATTTGAGGATCTACAGCCGAATGATACACAAATAAGATATATTTTTGTTAATAGTTAGGGTACTTGAATGTATTTTTATGACTTAACTCCTGAGTTTAGTGTCATTTTAAGGATGTTCTTATATTTGCTGGTGTCAACTTAAAACCTATGGGAACTGAACACCCACTCATATGAATCTGGAGTCACTGGGTACCCCCAAAAAAAGACCTAGGGGGTTATTCACAAAGCTGCCAAAGGCAGCCGAGTGAATAACCAAGCCGTAAGTAAAGTGAGCTGAACAACGTTCGGCTATTCACTACGGCTCAGTGTGGCTGATTTCAGCCGTACATCGGCTGCACTTCGGTCAGCCGAACATGTTCTGCATGTTCGGCTGAGCCGAAGTGCAGAAGGGCTTTGACTCATCTGATCCAACATCCGGATCGTCTGAGCCAAAGCTCTGGCAGCTCACTCGCTGCTGTTCGCCCCTATTCAAATATTCAGTCTTCTAGCAGGTCATGGCCAATGAATAACAACTGGTGATGTCACGACCGGCTCCGCCCAGTTGTTATTGTTTAATGACAGTTCAACATCCCCAGGTCATTTGATGCTGATCTTTCATTACAACTGGGTGGAGCCAGCCTTGGGATCACGGCTGGCTCCACCCAGCTGACATTTGCAGGGTGAAAGGCCGCTTCGGCTGTCACTTCGACTCGGCTGAGCCACTTGGCCACCTTCGAGTGCTGTACGGGCTACAGGGAATAGTGCGTACTGCCGCCTTTCGGTTTGACTGAACCGAAGGGCTTCCGCAACCGAAGCTAGCCAAGAGATCAGCCATAGCTACAGCTGGATCCTTCGGCAGCTTTGTGAATAGACCTCTTAGTATCCACTTTATGTGACTACTACAGAAATATAGAACAATACAATATATATTCCTGATTAAACAAATACTGTATGTATATCCTCTAAAGAGAAAACTACAATACCACAATACAAATCACTATTATTTGTAGACAAATATAACATTTAAAACCACTTAAGTGCAATGCATATGCCACCCAAATATCCAAGATGGGAGTATAATATTAAAGAGGTGTACCCTTCCATTACTGGAATACATATACATTTACATTTAGTACAGCAGAGTTTGCAGGCAACCTTTGCGCAACATATTAAACAACACAACGTTAAATGAAGCAAGTTACATGGTTGAGACACAATCTATAATCTTTGTGACTATGCAATTGTCCACTGGGCAGAAGTTGAAAAAATATGTTCACACAGAGTATCAATGATTCACAGATAGTCACGGCACAGTTATCCAATAAAGGAGCCATTACTATTCCTTTCAATACTGATGCTGTATTTAATACATAAAGGAAGAGCCCTCTACAATTTTTGGATTACAAATGCAGCATCGGTTTCGGAGGCCATATTTTGGAGGCAGTTAGATGAAGACAGTAGTGACTTCAACAAAAAATATCTTGTGGTCAGGTTACACAGATCACTACTAGTACAGTTATGAGCAGTTTATATTTAGAGCACTGCTGGTGTGTTATGACCATCCATGGACTATATGTACTCAATTGTGGAGGTCAGTGAAACCTGAGGACAAATCTGCTCATCTATAACCATGTAGTCTTCTTCTAGCTGTAAAAAATTACAAGAAAGTTGTTAAAGATCATTCTTTTTTTTTTTTTACTAAGAAAGCAAGTCTTGCCTTTAGCAATCAAGCTTTCCTGTGATTATAAATAGTACCTCAATGCAAGAAACTCCTTGGTCCAGTGTCTCTTTAATACTAATCTAGACATCAGTACAGCATACAGTCGATTGTTTTGTTGACAGTTGAATGACAATTATCCCTCCATACACAAACACAATTCCATCGATTGACGTCACACCAGGAAAGGTTGGGTCTTCTTTCGAAGGATCCGCAAGGCCGCTGAGAATGAAAGAGTCTGGCTATTTTAACATTCTTCCCACAAGCTAAACCAACCGTCCCATTCCTTGTCACTAGGAAATTTATGATTTTGTATAACAGGTTTTTCATGATTATTTTTTATTCATTGGCCACATGGAAAGCCTCAAGTGTGGTTTGTTCTTTTCTGAAAATAACAGCTACGTGTTGTGGGTTCAGTTCATTCTAATGCTCAGTGAATTTTTATATGTAACATACAGGTATGATAGCCACATGTTTGCACTGGTATGAGAGTTTTTGTTTTAAAACCATTGACTACATTGTTGCTTGTGTGCCATCCTATGGGCAAAAAGGACAGGTTCCATTTCACCCAGTAAATATAACACTTGGCATACACGTAGATTTAAAAGAGGAACTCCCCCCCACCTCAGATTTTTTTTTTTCATGAACCCTTCTTATCTTTTGTGCAGTTTTGTCCTCAATTCAAATGCTCACCTGTCCAGCAAATCCAATGTTGTACCACTGCGATCCACTAATCAGGTGATACAGTCCAGTTCCCATGCTGCCTCAGTTATGAAGAACAGGTTACCTCTTCTGGATTCAGAGTGCCAGCCCCCAATGACATGCTTCAGTGTCCCTACTCCTGAAGCCTCCTGGGATATATGTTGGTGGTATCCTAGGAGGCTGCGGGAGAAGAGAATATTTTTAATAGTGTGTGTGTGTGTATGTATGTATGTACAGTATGTGTGTGTGTGTATGTATGTATGTATGTATGTACAGTATGTGTGTGTGTGTGTGTGTGTGTGTATGTATGTATGTATGTATGTATGTATGTGTGTGCGTGTGTGTTTGTAATGGGTTTGAGTAACATTTTAGAGTTAAGATCTGCTTAAATGGACCATTTGGCATTGCTTCAGTCCATGGAATCAGTCCAATTCACTGAATAAAAAGGGAGAAATTCATTGTATTTGCATAAAGTGTAAACACATCAGATATATTTTTTCATGTTAGGTGCATGCTTGCTAAGTCCACTAAGTATAACACTTCCATATGTATGTATGTATGTATGTATGTATGTGTGTGCGTGTGTGTTTGTAATGGGTTTGAGTAACATTTTAGAGTTAAGATCTGCTTAAATGGACCATTTGGCATTGCTTCAGTCCATGGAATCAGTCCAATTCACTGAATAAAAAGGGAGAAATTCATTGTATTTGCATAAAGTGTAAACACATCAGATATATTTTTTCATGTTAGGTGCATGCTTGCTAAGTCCACTAAGTATAACACTTCCAGGTATGTATTACCTGTCACAGATATCACATTACATCCCTCAACAATGCCTTTATCTTCTTTTCTCTCCAGAAGGACATCTATGCTCAGGCATCATCAGTGGCGACTCCAGGAACAATATATAGGGGGGCACACAAGATACCACAGTCAAATCTGGGGGGGCACTAATAATTTTCATTGCATGTCGCAACCGCAGGGCGCCAAGAGCTGATTTAATAGCGGATGTCATCTGCGCCCTGCGGTTCCGACATGTAGTCCAACGCCGCCCACAATCCTGAATACCGCAACCATTTATTTTTTTAAAACTTTTTTTTTATTAAACTTAATTTTTTTTATTTTTTACCTTTTATGTATTTAACTTTATTTTTTATTTGTTTCACTTTTTTTTTACATTTTTATTAATTTTTTTTAAACTTTTTGTAATCTTAGTTTATTTTATTTTTTTAAACTTTTCTTTTTTTTTACTTAATTTCTGGGAGCAATAGACTCACAGACTGCCGGGGGGCTCTCCTTACAGGCTGTAATCGGCAATCTGTCCCCACTGACACAGATCGCTACAGCCTGTAGGGAGAAACCACTGACAGTCTTTGAGGCTGCAGCGGGGAGAACGCCTGTCCCAGCAGATAACTGTGTGATAACCGTATAGTTATCTGCTGGAACAGGGATTCCATTTCTCTTGCCTTGAGCCGGGACTGATGCCACTTTTAGCGAGGGGAGGGGGGGCACGCGACGCCACTGGGCATCATTTAGGCTCAGCAAATACTTCCTGAGTGGAGATGCTAGCTCAGAGATGGCACAATCATGTAAATCCTGCTGCCAGTGCAAACACCTCTCCTGTGTTATGAGGATGAGGAGAGGGGGACACAATATCTGTCTTACAGTGACAATACTGCTCCTCCATAGATACAATACAAGTAAGTGTTGTCACTATAGGGAAAAAGCAAGCCTGAAAAAGGAAACTGATGCAGTCACTATATCTAAGGATTGGTAACCTTACATTTGTGTTCTTGGGTATGCCTAAAAATCACATGTCTAAAGTGAGGGGTGGTGGCCATTTATGGATTGCCAGCCCACAACATTATTCAGCAGCTAGCAGAATGAATTCCATACTGTAACAATGAAATATGTCCATCTATTCACATTTTTTAGCCACTTAATCCTTAAAATGTCTCAGGTAAAACCGGTTTGGCCAGACTTTCCTTTACCAGGCTGGGGACTCCATTTTTTTCTGGTTGATTCTAATTCATTCTTTGGCCATGTGGAGATACAGCATGATCCTGCCAGTTGGTTCTGATCTAACCCAGTACTTTCTCCCATCTGAATGTGGATAATGCATTTTCACGGGGAAGCTTCCAGGATAAGTAGGCAGAAGTGCTGGCGGTCTAAGTTCCCATGAGTCATTACATCCAGTACAGTGTATTGGATGTGAGAATGCCGAGAGACATTCCATTGCAGCAGTGGTGGGGGAGCAAGGCTGTAGGGCCCTGTCTAGCCAGCTGGGTCTGAGATTCAGGTGAGCTTATCTTTGTTATTTTAGACCCTAAACAAAACAAGTACTTAACCCTTGCAGTGTGGGGGTAGCTCTACTGCAAGGGTTAAAATTCCATATGCCCGAAGTCCTTCTTTAACATAATTGTAAGCTCAGCAGACCGACAGAGATACCTAATTTCCTCCATCTGAACCCTCAGCTTTACTCTTTTTATCATCATCCTTAGATTGAGGATAGGCCATACAGTAAAGCTGGCCATACACCTTACAATTATCTGCAGCACTTCTGTGGTCAGATGGAAAAGGTGCAACAGATTCCTCCATCTACACTTAACTGTGTGGATGGAGTAATCTCCACCTGGGCCAATCTGTTGCACTTTTTCCATCTGACCACAAAATCTGCAGATAATAGTAAGGTGTATGGGCACCTTAAATCACAAACCTCAACTTAAAAAACTTACACTCCTCTGCCGCAGACCAGCAAAATGTCTGCAAAACAGCAGCAGCTGTTACAGCCGGTCCATCACATATCCTTTTGCCATCACTATCCGAAGGTGGCTTAACTCCCTTACAGAAAGCCATCAGACCAACATAATGGCTCGCCTAGAGAAAATTCATGGTCATGATGGCTTGGCTAGAGAAAGTTCACGATCATGATGCCTTGGCTAGAGAAAGATCATGGTCATCATGGCTTGGCTAGAGAAAGTTCATGGTGCAGCGCCTCATCCTTACTTACCCTTCAGTCATTTCAATTAGCCCTTTAACTGTCCTCAGTTAATGAACAAATGGTATCGGCACTATTTTTCACAATGCAGCAAACTACAATGCAGAGAGCATTTACTTTGATGCATAGTGGTGGTGGAATTAAGAAAGTTCCCTGCGGAGAAAAAGGTGGAGGAAAGGACATAACTGTTGCAGGTCAGACCTGAACTAGGAGGAGTTAGGCGAGTTTTGGATGGGAGGGGGTTTTCCTATTTGTGTTTCAATAGGGGAAAGGGGGGCGGGAGGGCCAGCTAGCATAGTGATAGGAGCTTTAGCTTGGAGAGTAAAGGGGGCCCTCTTACGGCGTTGTGCGATGTAGGGAACAATTTAGGTGGCAGAGAAAAAGATTCAGTCCCGCCCACCCTCCCCACCAGTATTTAGGTGTGTTGTTTTTTTAGGTTTCCAAAGGGTTAGCTTCTGCAAGTGTGGAGTTTGAAGAGGAGGGATACACTCTTTCTAGTTAGGGATATGGGGTATTCTTTTTTCTAAGTTATAGGGGGTATTTGTGTTTTAGGAAACATGGCTGACTTAATTTTCTTCTAGGTTGGTCCTCCGTTGGGTGGGTCCCTGGCGGAGCCATACATTGACGACAAAGAACTGGCTCTCTACAAAGTGAGTAGTAGGGAAGTGGCAATTGTGGGGTCACTGGGCTTTACAGCTATAAAGCCAGTAAGAACTTCGGCAGCTTGGGCCAGAATATGGGTAGTCGGTGGCTTGTTTTTGCAACTCTTCAGGGGCCTAACTACTTTTGTTGCTACATTGCACTATTTTCTGTGAGATTTAGTTCATTGGTCCCAAGTAATGTTATTTAGTATGTTCTGTTATTATTGTAAATGTTTACATTGCTGTGGCTAATAAACCATAAAAATGTTTTTATCATATTGTGTTCTTTTAAATTACTGGTGTTTTAGTGTGTTATTTAGGTGGGAAGAGAGGGTTACTTAGCCTTGCAGTCAGTCATCAATGGGGATGCACATAGATAGCCTGTTTCCATGTAAGTTGCAGTAAAACACATTATTACATGCTATGATGAGCCCTAATTCTTGCTTTAAACACCCCATTTACACTGGAACCTCTGCTGTGTTCTGGGATTCCTGTGGCAAGAACCTATGGATTCCTGTGGCAGACATTCCCATGTGTGCCCATTCAGATGCGGCCGATGTACCCATTAAAGTCAATGTCAGGGTGACAGTGGCTGCATCTGTTAGCGTCAGGCTACATGGTAGTAAACTGAAGTTTATACTTACATGGGACTAAACATGATATTAAAGTCAGAAGGTTTTTAAGCTATTTTAAATGCTGATTAAATCACTTACACTGGATTCTGCTGCTTGATGTTTAAACGTTCTATTTTCTTGCAGAATCAGCTGGTCCCCTGAGCACTGACCCTGATATCCTGTTTTAGGGTGGCTGATTTCACTTGCAGGGTCCTATGCAGCCACCCTTGTGTGTGATAACTGTGTGTCTCCAAAAAAACACAGGAAAAGGAGCAGATCACAAGCACTCAGTAATAAAGATGAATATGTCCTTTTTATTGGACAAAAAGTCACAGAAATCCAAATAAGCCGACGTAAAAAAACACAGGCATGGCAGGGCAAGCCTTTACCCCCCTGCCTGCTCTTCCCTTCTCTTCCTTCCTCCAAGCTAGTAGATGGGCAACTGCTGGATATTGTGCTGTCCCCCGTGCTGTCCCTTGTGATCTTATCAATTTGAGAGTTTAATACTACTTTCATGGAAAATAACATATGTAAACAGCTCACTCCCGTGATAGACAATAACTTCAATATACATTAGTGAACTAAACACAAGATTGTAGTTCCTCACAGGAGTGAGCTTGGAGCCGTGGCTACTTTACAACACGCATAAGGACCATGGGGAATAAAGGTAGCCACCCTCCAGGAGGAAGGACAAAGTCATCATGAATTCAGAGATGATTTGAGGATCTACAACTGACAGATGCCAAATAGGGTACATTTTTATTAATAGTTAGGGCACTTGAATGCATTTCTAAAATGCATTCCTGAGTTTAGTGTCACTTGAAGGCTACACCACCCTTAGCAATTAAAAGTGATTGGATGATAAGAAACCACTGAGTTTGCAAATTATGATTTCCTAGAGCAGGTAAAAAAAGAGATATATAAAAAATAATTTGCTACCATATTCGCAGAATCAAAGAAGCCCATTCACTGAATAAAACATGCACATTTTTCTCACATACTTGGAAAAAGGAAGAAGGCAAGAGGAAGGTAAACTGAACAGTTTTCAGCATCATGCTCTAGGAGAGCGGGTAAATTCTGGGTACAGTAACCCAGTTTTCATCACATGAAACTACATCTGCATTGCTGGTCCCCACCTCAAGGAAGTCACACCTGTATTAAATGAGTCCATGAACCACTTTTTGTCAGAATCTATTTGCCAGCTCAAAGTACTGTAGATCTATAGGAACAGATGGATGCAAGAAAAAAATCTTATACATCAAGTGCAGATAAAACATGGGCATATTACTGTGGTAAACAGCAACGGGCAGGAAACTAAAGCAAATGATCAGAGTTCTTCTGTCACAGATCTGTGAATGGATGTCTAAAAGGTTGCCATGGGATGCATTTTTTATATTATAGTTCTTTATAATGCCTGTATATATAATCCTGTATTATGCAGATCCAAGAGGAGTGATTGATTCCTAACCTCATGTAAGAGTATTGCATACATTTATATGCGGCGACTCAGCATTCTGCTGTTTTCAAATACGGCTGCTGTCACCGGATCACTAACTTTAACAAATGACAGCTGGCACTTCTAAACAGCAGATTTGGGATTCCTGCTGCAGAAAATCGCAAGTTCCTGCCGCAGGAATCCCTAAACGCGCATGAATGAGGGCTTAAAGACACAGGGCATTGCGACAGCTCTATTATTTGAGGTGATTTAGTCCTTATTTTTCACATTTGCACGCCTCCCAAGGCCACCATTCTCGTAACAAGTACTCAATGCGAATTCCATGGGAGGGTCCTGTATGCTGCCATGTATTGGCGTCAGGAAAGGAAAATTACCGATAGGTAAGTATACAATTTTCCATTTTCCTGACACCAATCCACGGCAGCATACAATGGGATCTAACTAGCACACATCCAGGGAGGGTAATTCTGAGATATTTATTTATTTGTACCACTGGTAAACACATTCAGAAACAACTTCCCCATGGACAAGACTCCTGGATAGACCCTGTAATGGGACAGGAACATATACCAGGTTACTGCCTTCCAGAATAACTCTGGAGGTACATCACTAAATCCTATCCGTAAGGATAACATCCTTCGGAAGAGCGAATCCAGAGTCTTAATCTGTGGCTCCCTCTGCTTGATCAGGCACAATGCACGTGACCTAGTGCACGCAGAGAGCTACTTTCTAAACGTACCAGAAAGATGAACAGATCAACCCGGAAAACAAAGGTAACCTCCATGTTCTTCCCCAGCATAGCAGCCACATTTCGGGCATGAGCTGAAACAAAAACTTGTCTGTGAAATGGTCTGTGAAATGGTAGCAATAAGGTGGTTTGAAGGCTAATCGTGACTATCCAACACCCTCCTCCCCGAGGAGATTGCTGTAAGAAAAACTATTTTACACGTTACTGTCCATCCTGAGTAAACGTGAGCTAGATGAAGTCGAGGAAGGAAGAACATATATAGCACTTTCTGTAGATTCTAAGGGACAGAGACTCTTCTGAAGAGTAAATTCTTGTGCAAGTCCTTAAGAGCTGGCTTATCAATTAATGAGCTACCCCTCGTGTCTCGGAGGATTAATATATAGATGGTACCGATACCCAAGTACACATTGCTTGCCTGAAGAAAGACCAATATATCTATCACGGCAAGGTGAAGAGAGACAAAACCTATTAAGCTGGCGAAGTCTATGAAATTATTCCACACTGTAGAATATAATATGATGTTTAGTAGGTGCTCAAGTATTCAACAAACACTCATTGACAGGAGATGAGTAATCCAGGCAAGGCAGACTCTACTTCCAACCTCCAAGTCGCTGAAGGTATTTTTGGATGTAGCATCCACTGTAGAAGCTCTGAATATAAAGGATGAATAGAAGGGTCAGAGTCTACAAGAGAGGGAACCCTACCCGGATAATTGTGGCTACCATCTAAGAACCCGAATCCATTTGGACTGAAGGAAGCATATGCATTAAAATATCCGTTGCTCTCTCACTTAGAACGTTTTCTTGAAAAGGAGTGTCTCTACTCTTAGGGATTACCATCAGGATGGGATCTGGATAACCCACTTGCTGCTGATCCACAGGAAACTTGTAGATAAGAAAACATTAATTGTCGTCCAGGGCTTCTTGACTTACAGTATCAGCCAGGAAATTCTGAGGAGCCCAGCGCTGAATCCTCGATTAGAGGTACCTCCATCAGCAGTGAGCAGTTCCCATACATCTATGAGCAGACACCAAATCTTTGAAAAAAATATCATCCAGTTGTTCATTGAACTAATACAGAGGTTCCTCGGATCTGAAAGGCTCTGTGAACTCCAAGAATGCTGAAGACATATTCCCCCTGAAGGATTGTCACAGACCTTGGATTAAAAGGCTGTTGAAGTGATTTGCACATAGGAATCCTTTATTAACACGATCCCTGGATAGGGACATAGATAACAGTTGAAACAGGCTCGCCGGCTGTAGCCACAACCAAGAATCTCATATTTGCCATCATCCAGAATCAATGGCACAGGGAATGTTTTCTCTGTTGTCTGAAGAACCCTGTTGGAAGACTTTTAGCCTCCAATAAGTATAGGGTCACAATTTTAATTGATCCGTCAACTGGAGACACCAAGGAGTTGCCCCGTCAACTGGAGACACCAAGGAGTTGCCCCATCAACTGGAGACAACAAGGAGTTGCCCCGTCAACTGGAGACAACAAGGAATTGCCCCGTCAACTGGAGACAACAAGGAGTTGCCCGTCAACTGGAGACAACAAGGAGTTGCCCCGTCAACTGGAGATACCAAGGAGTTGTCCCGTCAACTGGAGACACCAAGGAGTTGCCCCGTCAACTGGAGACACCAAGGAGTTGCCCCGTCAACTGGAGACACCAAGGAGTTGCCCCGTCAACTGGAGACACCAAGGAGTTGCCCCGTCAACTGGAGACACCAAGGAGTTGCCCCGTCAACTGGAGACACCAAGGAGTTGCCCCGTCAACTGGAGACACCAAGGAGTTGCCCCGTCAACTGGAGACACCAAGGAGTTGCCCCGTCAACTGGAGACACCAAGGAGTTGCCCCGTCAACTGGAGACACCAAGGAGTTGCCCCGTCAACTGGAGACACCAAGGGGTAGGATAGAGGCATTCCCCCTTGGCGATCACTTTTAACTTGATCAGAGCCTAACTTAAGATGGTTCCATGGACTGCTAGAGTATGAGCATGCTGTACAACCAGCAGGATGACGCTTCAATAGTTGTTACTTGTATGAATACTTGAATACTTGTTCACTCAAGAAGGCTGTGACTGGATGCAATCTTTTGGAAAATGACCTAGGATTGTGGCAA
>NW_017306393.1:515527-545390 GCF_000935625.1 Nanorana parkeri
GATCGCAGGGAAAGGTTTACTCTGCTCAATCGAGCAGACTAAACCTTTCCGGGAGCAAGAGTTTCTCTCCCGGGCGGCTGGGAGCCGCTATCTAATAGCGGGAGACTCCCGGGCGACTCCTGGCAAATCATCATTCGACCTCCGACTGGGTCGCGACCCACATTATTAATTATGGCAGTTGCAACTTAAAAGCCCCAAAACACAATAAAATACCCATTTATTTTATAAAATATAAAAGATAGATACCAAACATGCCCAGGGTAAAAATTGTGTGGGTCCATGAAACGGCAACAAAATTCAGTACCCCAAAAAGTCCATAGACACTTTAAAAGCCCCCACAGGTCATCAGTTTAGACATACGCGTAAACATTGGTCCTAGAATTATTGCTCTCAATCGTGCGCGGCGATACCAAACACGTGTGTTTTATTATTTTACATTTATTATATTTAATATTAACTTTAAAAACCTGTTATTTTTTTTATTTAACTTTACTTTAATTGCTATCACATAGTGGGGCTTACAAGCCCCCCATGTGAGGACATATTGGCAGTGACAGGTACTGTTTAAGGTGATACTGGGGATCCAAAAGACCCCTAGTATCACCTTTACACTCTAAATAAGCTATTGAAATGTAGATCGCACTTCAATAGCTTATTGCTGGGTTTCAGGAGCCCAGCACTGACAGCTATGGGACCGGAAGTGATGTAATCTTGCGTCGCTCCCGGTCCCATAGTACAGGTAGGAGATCGGTGAAAGGAGGTTCGCCATTCTCCTCCCAAGCTTCCCCCCCGACACCAGAGAAGCCGTTCCCAGGCCCGTAAGAGGGGCAGCAGAGCCCGGGAAACGGTGGGGGCCCCGTTTACCGGCCCGTAGAAGCGATCTGGCGGCAGCTGAGCCACCAGAATCGCTTCTACTGTAAAGCCAACAGTCGGCTTTACAAGTTTAAACAAAGTCCCAGCGGCTTTCTGTGTAAACGGGCACAATGCCAATGATGTAATATGGACGTGATTGGTCATTAACCACCTGCTGTCCGGCCGTTGTAATTAAACAGCCGGACAGCGGCTTCTTGGATGCGGGTGGGCGTTTTAAAATGTACCTACCCGCCCCGCCGCTAGGCGGTGCGTACGAGCGGGAAATCAGCTTGAAATGTAAAGAGCCAGCGAAGGCTGTTTACATACAAGCGTTCGGGTGTCTGCAGATCGCTTGTAATATGCGTACGGGTGTGGCCCCTCCCCTCCGTCGCTGGCAATCCCGAGCTCCGCTGTGCCCGGTGTGATCTCCGTTTGATCTCCTCCTCAGAATGCAGGAAGTGATGTGTATTACATTACTTCCGCATTCCTCTCTCACTCTGCGGTATAGAAGCCGGAGAGAAGCTGGTGAAGCAGGTCTCTGCTTCATCAGTTTCTCTGGGGGTCCCTAGGTGACATTAGGGGTCTTAAAAACCCCTGATGTCTCCAAAAAGAGGACATGTCACTGCAAATTGGCTATCACATAGGGGGCTTGTTAGTCCCCTATGTGATAGCAATAAAGTTAAGTCTAAAAAAAAAGGTTAAAAAAAATTAAAGTCACATATAATTTTTTTTTTTAATGTTAAAGTCCCCCCGCCCCCACATACACATGCAAACATGCGTCGAGTGCACCTACGTGCGAAAACGACGATTGCATCCATTGCGCCGCACGTTACATATCGCCGTGAACGTTGCAGTGAGCAATAATTTTAGGGCCACGAATCACTGATAACACTAAGCTGATGAGTGGTAACAGCTTTTAAACCGTCTCCTATGGCCAATTTTGGGTATGGTAGTTTTTTGCGATTTCAGGGGCACACGTAATTTTAAAGCTTGACATGTTTGGTGTCTATTTACCCGACGTGACCGTCTTTTATATTTTACCAAAAATTTGGGTAATAATAGATGTTTTATAACGTAGGGAGAACAGGGTTTTTTTCAAAATTTTCAGTACTTTTTTTATTATATAGTAAAAAATAGAAACCGCAGTGGTGATTACATACCACCAAAAGAAAGCTCTATCTGTCCCCAGAAAATGGTGTACAATTCATTTCAGCACAGTGTTGCTTGACGGAATAAACGTCAATCAAAGTACTGCAGTGCTGAATAGTGAAAAATGGCCTGGACAGGAAGGGGGTAAAAAAACCCCGGTCAGCAAGTGGTTAAGGTGTTAAAATGGTCTGTTGAAAAGTGGAAAGAGGGACCTTCCAGCTTGTTATCTGCACTCAGTTCAAAAGCCTGCATCTCTGATGGTATGGGGGTGTATTATAGCGTATGGAATAGGCAGCTTACACATCTGGAAAGGCACCATCAGTGCTGAAAGATATATCCAGGTTTATAGAGCAGCATCTGCTCCCTTCCAGATAATGTCTTTTTCAGGGAAGGCCTTGCATACTTTAGCAGGGTAATGCTAAACTGTATACTACATCTATAACAACAATATGGCTTCGTAGTAAAAGGGTCCGGGTGCTTAACTGGCCTGGCTGCAGTCCAGACCTTTCACCAATTAAAAACTTTTGGTGCATCTTGAAATGAAAAATACAACAAAGAAGACCCAGGACTGTTGAGCAGTTAGAATCCTATATTCAGGGGGATACTGATCCTAAAAAAAACTGATCGATATATGGCAAATCAGTAATTACATTGATACATATCACATGATGATTGTAAGCATCATAACACATGAGACACGACATTGAGAAAAGAGAGAAATGCCCATACATGAAACATATGCAAAAAAGCAGCAAAATAATAAACACAATCAAAAAATATAAAAATAATAATTAAAAAAAAATATGTGTCATGTATGGGCATTTCTCTCTTTTCTCAATGTCGTGTCTCATTACTGATTTGCCATATATCGATCAGCTCTTTTTAGGATCAGTATACCCTTGAGGAAGACTTAAGGCGAAACATGTTGGGGCATCCAGGACAGAATGGCTTCTGCTTAATTCATTATGAATAATCAAGATTTCTGTTATTGTACTATATTACTATCACATCATGTCTACCTATTGACCAGTTTCTCAATTATAATAATGTGATCTGTATTTTTAAATTACTTGTGAACAATAAATTATTATTTTTGACATAATACCATGAGAGCATAAGAGTTTTTTTAAAGCCCCCCCTTTCAGGCCCCTGCATACCTGAAAGTGGTATTTATTTACACAAAGCTACACACAATTATATTGGGGTGTGAAACTATTTGCTCTCTTTCTCTGCTTTTTCCAGCACACGCCCACTAATGTTATAGCAATATTAAACATTAGATATGTTTTCTATTTTTTTTTAAATTGCATTCTGTTTGTATGTAGATTTTACACAGCATCCCAACTTTTTTGGATTTGGGTTGTGTCATGGTCCTTGGAATACTTTATCTCCTGGGACTTCTGTGTAATTATACATATCGGACCAATCGCTGCTTGCCCTGTTTCGAGTCCTCATTTGCATGGCCGAGAGGACCTAGGTGAGAACTGGAGGATACTTTGCAGTTGACCAATAGGAAGGTGGTCGGTTGGGCCACCTTCAAACTGTTGTTTTATAAAAGTGTGTGTGTGCATCCAATAAAGCTGATTCCTCTTTGAACTTACATGCAGCCTGCCTGGTGTTTGTTCTGAGCGATTACAACTGGATACGTACGGCACAGAGCTGTAGTTCGAATCCCAAATTATCGGATGTCCGAAATATCAGACGCTGCAGTCTGAAATCTAAGGAGTGCCAGGAGAGTGGAACCGAGCGAGCAAGAGGCTCGTTACAATATATATATATATATAACAGAAAATTGTATACTTACCTATCTGTAATTTTCCTTTCCTGACGCCAATACATGGCATCATACAATGGGTATGGCTCCTCCCCCAGCCCAATCACAGGACCAGTTATACTATAAATTAAAGCCCGCCTCCCAAGGCCACCATTCTCGTAACAAGTACTCAATGCGAATTCCATGGGAGGGTCCTGTATGCTGCCATGTATTGGCGTCAGGAAAGGAAAATTACCGATAGGTAAGTATACAATTTTCCATTTTCCTGACACCAATCCACGGCAGCATACAATGGGATCTAACTAGCACACATCCAGGGAGGGTAATTCTGAGATATTTATTTATTTGTACCACTGGTAAACACATTCAGAAACAACTTCCCCATGGACAAGACTCCTGGATAGACCCTGTAATGGGACAGGAACATATACCAGGTTACTGCCTTCCAGAATAACTCTGGAGGTACATCACTAAATCCTATCCGTAAGGATAACATCCTTCGGAAGAGCGAATCCAGAGTTTAATCTGTGGCTCCCTCTGCTTGATCAGGCACAATGCACGTGACCTAGTGCACGCAGAGAGCTACTTTCTAAACGTACCAGAAAGATGAACAGATCAACCCGGAAAACAAAGGTAACCTCCATGTTCTTCCCCAGCATAGCAGCCACATTTCGGGCATGAGCTGAAACAAAAACTTGTCTGTGAAATGGTCTGTGAAATGGTAGCAATAAGGTGGTTTGAAGGCTAATCGTGACTATCCAACACCCTCCTCCCCGAGGAGATTGCTGTAAGAAAAACTATTTTACACGTTACTGTCCATCCTGAGTAAACGTGAGCTAGATGAAGTCGAGGAAGGAAGAACATATATAGCACTTTCTGTAGATTCTAAGGGACAGAGACTCTTCTGAAGAGTAAATTCTTGTGCAAGTCCTTAAGAGCTGGCTTATCAATTAATGAGCTACCCCTCGTGTCTCGGAGGATTAATATATAGATGGTACCGATACCCAAGTACACATTGCTTGCCTGAAGAAAGACCAATATATCTATCACGGCAAGGTGAAGAGAGACAAAACCTATTAAGCTGGCGAAGTCTATGAAATTATTCCACACTGTAGAATATAATATGATGTTTAGTAGGTGCTCAAGTATTCAACAAACACTCATTGACAGGAGATGAGTAATCCAGGCAAGGCAGACTCTACTTCCAACCTCCAAGTCGCTGAAGGTATTTTTGGATGTAGCATCCACTGTAGAAGCTCTGAATATAAAGGATGAATAGAAGGGTCAGAGTCTACAAGAGAGGGAACCCTACCCGGATAATTGTGGCTACCATCTAAGAACCCGAATCCATTTGGACTGAAGGAAGCATATGCATTAAAATATCCGTTGCTCTCTCACTTAGAACGTTTTCTTGAAAAGGAGTGTCTCTACTCTTAGGGATTACCATCAGGATGGGATCTGGATAACCCACTTGCTGCTGATCCACAGGAAACTTGTAGATAAGAAAACATTAATTGTCGTCCAGGGCTTCTTGACTTACAGTATCAGCCAGGAAATTCTGAGGAGCCCAGCGCTGAATCCTCGATTAGAGGTACCTCCATCAGCAGTGAGCAGTTCCCATACATCTATGAGCAGACACCAAATCTTTGAAAAAAATATCATCCAGTTGTTCATTGAACTAATACAGAGGTTCCTCGGATCTGAAAGGCTCTGTGAACTCCAAGAATGCTGAAGACATATTCCCCCTGAAGGATTGTCACAGACCTTGGATTAAAAGGCTGTTGAAGTGATTTGCACATAGGAATCCTTTATTAACACGATCCCTGGATAGGGACATAGATAACAGTTGAAACAGGCTCGCCGGCTGTAGCCACAACCAAGAATCTCATATTTGCCATCATCCAGAATCAATGGCACAGGGAATGTTTTCTCTGTTGTCTGAAGAACCCTGTTGGAAGACTTTTAGCCTCCAATAAGTATAGGGTCACAATTTTAATTGATCCGTCAACTGGAGACACCAAGGAGTTGCCCCGTCAACTGGAGACACCAAGGAGTTGCCCCATCAACTGGAGACAACAAGGAGTTGCCCCGTCAACTGGAGACAACAAGGAATTGCCCCGTCAACTGGAGACAACAAGGAGTTGCCCGTCAACTGGAGACAACAAGGAGTTGCCCCGTCAACTGGAGATACCAAGGAGTTGTCCCGTCAACTGGAGACACCAAGGAGTTGCCCCGTCAACTGGAGACACCAAGGAGTTGCCCCGTCAACTGGAGACACCAAGGAGTTGTCCCTTCAACTGGAGACACCAAGGAGTTGTCCAGTCAACTGGAGACACCAAGGGGTAGGATAGAGGCATTCCCCCTTGGCGATCTCTTTTAACTTGATCAGAGCCTAACTTAAGATGGTTCCATGGACTGCTAGAGTATGAGCATGCTGTACAACCAGCAGGATGACGCTTCAATAGTTGTTACTTGTATGAATACTTGAATACTTGTTCACTCAAGAAGGCTGTGACTGGATGCAATCTTTTGGAAAATGACCTAGGATTGTGGCAAAGCCAAAGGGCAGGTAAACAAAACAATAGTGGAACTTTAGAATGGCAAGCAAGACATTTGATGGACAGGTCCACAGGAATGTGAACACACCAGGCACAGTATCCCAGAGTCAGTTTATGGCTTAAGTGATGCAATATAGTGGTTCCATATGCAATATTTGGATCCTGATCCATCTGTCTAAAGTGTTCAAACCAAACCAAAACTAGTCTTAAGTCTCCTGGTTGTCCCACTAGGACAATTAGAGGATAAAAGCTTGATATCTTTGGACTGGAAAAGATTACGAGACACTATTTGAATATGTGTACATATAACCCAGCTTTGCTTGCACGAAGGAACCTTGATGGTAATGAATGGACTGAAACATGAGAAGAAAAACCTGACAATGTCCGTCTTGAACTCTTAATAGGACCCATGAGCATATACTCTGAACAGTATATGCTCAAACTTTGTAAGCTCCCACAACCCGAGACCTACTGGGCAAGTTGGTCAGAGGTGTTGGAAATGCAACAGCATATACTAATGTACTGATATGTCTTTTGAGCAGTAGAGGGTGCAGTAGTGGAATACTGGTCCCTGTGTGGATGTGATACACACAAAGTCCCTTTTCTTCACAATGTTATATCCATTTATGTAATGGCCTAAGCAAGTCAAACTTAATTCAGCATTCCTCAAGATCATAGTGTTTCATCTAGACACGCAACCAACAAGAGGAACCCTCAAAATAATTATTGTTCTTCTAGGGAGGGTGCAATCTTGGTTTGTTTAAAAGAAGAAAGGAGGATTGTGAATTCCTCCGTCCCCTGTGACATTAGATTTTGGTGTGTGCGGTGAGATCTGTACCAGTTCATGACAACTGCAGTCCCGGATGAGCAATGCAGCATATCCATAGCAGCCTCACTATGAAATCACTGCTGATGTCAATTCATTCAGAAACTACCATGCCCCTGAGACCCTAGGGCCAGCCAAAAGGTCCGCTTCTGTGTTCTTACGCCAAGTATGGACTGCCCTGTCAAGTAAGTGCCATTACTGGCCTATGGGTGCGCCAGGGCAAAACTCTATAGCTGACAGCCATAGGGTTAGAGGGGAACTTGTGGATGCAGCTGCTTGACTGGGCTAGTAATTGACAGTTCATGAAGTATATCACCTCTGTTTAAGGCTTCAGACCTGCACCTTTCTGCCTCTTTATTCTCTGTTGCCCCTGCAGGGGAAAACCGGCACAGCATCCTGCCAGGTGATCGCAGGCCAAGCACTGCTTAAAGGTTGTACAATCCTTGTTATCCAATCCGCTAGCTGGATTCTAATAGCAGGATCTTGCATGTGTAGCAGCTTTATCACAGCTTGAAGAGGACTTTTCATCCCAAATTGAGCAGCTTACTCTGTCTTTGGGGAGCAGTACTGGTGATAATCCAGAGGTTCACTCTGAGAAGCAGTGATGGCAAAGGGCTGGAGAGAGTTACAATCCATTAACCCCTGCATATGCACTCAGAGGAACAGTGCTGTCAATATGCCTGAAAAGGTTTACAATTCATTGTACCCATGTATTTGCACACTCTTTTTTATTTTTATCTTCATACATACCTGACCCTCACCTTATAGAATGTAGCTGGTCTCTTGGGGAAGGAGGTTAATGCCAGTTGGTAACTGAACACATGATCCAACCTTTGCTATCACAGAGAAACTGAAGATAATGATGTGATTAAACAGCACCCGTCAGAACCTGCTAGACACTAACAACCATGCTGAAAACCTGGAAGCCACATACTCATGTGCTCAGGGTTATAGCACAACAGGCTCTTGTCACTAACACAATGCTGTATACATAGGACCATGAAAAAGATTACGGAATAACAGGCAGGATAGGCCTGCAAGAAGCACCAATTCCATAAGTTACATTTTAAACATTAACAACGCTGGGGAACCACAGGTGACAGCAAAATGCTCACATGAAAGGCACCTAAGAGTCAAGGCACAAGAAATCCATTAGTATAACCGGCTTGAGCAGTGAGGACAGAAAAAAGAATGGTGGCCTTGGGAGGCAAGCTTTAATTTATAGTATAACTGGTCCTGTGATTGGGCTGGGGGCGGAGCCATACCCATTCTATGCTGCCATGGATTGACGTCAGGAAATATATATACATACACTTGTGCTCATAAGTTTACATACCCTGGCAGAATTTATGATTTCCTGGCCATTTTTCAGAGAATATGAATGATAACACGAAAACCTGTCACTCATGGGTAGTGTTTGGCTGAAGCTATTTATTATCAATCAACTGTGTTTACTCTTTTTCAATCATATTGACAACAGAAACTACCCAAATGACCCTGATCAAAAGTTTACATACCCCAGTTCTGAATACGGTGTGTTGCCCCCTTTAACATCAATGACAGATTTAAGTTTTTTGTGGCATGTGTGGATGAGGCTCTTTATCTTCTCAGATGGTAAAGCTGCCCATTCATCCTGGCAAAAAGCCTCCAGGTCCTGTAAATTCTTGGGCTGTCTTGCATGAACTGCACGTTTGAGATCTCCCCAGAGTGGCTCAATGATATTGAGGTCAGGAGACTGAGATGGCCACTCCAGAACCTTCACTTTATTCTGCTGTAGCCAATGACAGGTCGACTTGGCCTTGTGTTTAGGATCATTGTCATGTTCGAATGTCCAAGTATGTCCCATGCGCAGCTTCCGGGCTGATGCATGCAAATTGTCCTCCAGTATCTTTTGATAACATACTGCATTCATTGTGCCATCAATTCTGACCAACCTTCCTGTGCCTTTGTAGCTCACACATCCCCAAAACATCAGCGTTCCACCTCTGTGTTTCACAGTAGGAATGGTGTACTTTTCATCATAGGCCTTGTTGACTCCCCTCCAAATGTAGCGTTTATGGTTGTGGCCGAAAAGCTCAATTTTGGTCTTATCATTACCAAATTACTTTGTGCCAGAAGGTTTGAGGCTTGTCTCTGTGCTGTTTGGCGTATTGTTAGCGGGATACTTTGTTGCATATGCGTAGTAATGGCTTTCTTCTGGCGACTCGACCATGCAGCCCATCTTTCTTCAAGTGCCTCCTTATTGTGCATCTTGCAACAGCCACACCACATGTTTTCAGAGTGTCCTGTATTTCACCTGAAGTTATTTGTGGGGTTTTCTTTGTATCCTGAACAATTTTCCTGGCAGTTGTGGCTGACAGTTTAGTTGGTCTACCTGACCGTGGTTTGACAGAACAGAACCCCTAATGTTCCACTTCTTGATTAGAGTTTGAACACTGCTGATTGGCATTCTCAATTCCTTGGATATCTTTTTATATCCCTTTCCTGTTCTATACAGTTCAACTACCTTTTCCCGCAGGTCCTATGACAATTCTTTTGCTTTCCCCATAAATCAGAATCCAGACACGTCAGTGCAGCACTGGATGAAGGATGCAAGGGTCTGTCAGGAGGCCAGAAACTCATTGGCCTTTTATACACACACACTGATTACATGCAAACAGATCACAGGTGAGGATGGTTCCCTTTTATAGCCATTCACACCCCTTTGTGTCAACCTGTGTGCATGTTATCAGACCAAAATCCCAGGGTATGTAAACTTTTGATCAGGGTCATTTGGGTGGTTTCTGTTGTTATTATGATTGGAAAAGAGTAAACACAGTTGATTGATAATAAATGGCTTCAGCCAAACACTACCCATAAGTGACAGAAAGGTTTTCGTGTTACCATTCATATTCTCTGAAAAATAGCCAGGAAATCATAAATTCTGCCAGGGCATGTACACTTATGAGCACAACTGTATATATATACAGTTATATATATATACACACAGACATATATATGTGCTATTTTTGGTTTATCGTCCCTCTTGTACAGCCTTATTGAAATTGACAGCTCATCTCCAACCACTTTACTGATTCTTCCAAACTTAGTGGTAACAAACTGAAATGTCTTTCCTTAGATAAATGTCTACCCCAATTCTGACTAAAATGTCAAATAAAAAAAAGCAACTGAAACCACAGACACAACTGTTCCATCAGTCAACTGAAAGAGGAACAGACTCCTGATGTTATCTCACAGTGAGGTTACACTATCAGGCCTTGCCCTCCTCACCTCCCAGGCTACTGTCCCAATCGCTTCACATCTCAACCTCCTCCTACATATACAAAACTTGATTTTGGGTCTAAAACATGAAAAAAAAGCAAGACAATGAGGTTCCCAGCTTATCAGAAACATACATCTTTCAGTTCTGAGGAGACCATAATCTGGAACATCAGACATTGGGAAATGTGTGTCAAATGCAAACACATCTCATAGAGATATCATGGACATACACATCTGTTAAAGCAACAGGGACAATCTGTTATGGTCGCTTTTACCAAGGAAGGAACATCCTTTCTTTCCGATGTGATTGAGCAGTGAAAGCTATTTCACAGAATTATATGGACACTCGTGTTTTTACTTTACACAAAATCTAACGTCAAACAAATGTTGTTACATTTCTGTGTGCCTGTCAGGTTGATGCGTGCTTGTCAGGGTCATTTAAGAGGGTTCAGGAGCTAGAGGAGCATAGGACCTATACTTCTGAGTGCCATTTAGTGGCTGAAATGCCATGCGAACGTCATTCAGACAGCTATACACTGGGCGAAGCCTTTATGCATCACACGTGGACATCCCCACGGCATACCTAACCGGTAGACCTCAAGAGCCTGGGTGCTATTGTGCTGTGTGGATGGTGCTGCATAGAATCCACACAGTAGAATGTATCACCAGCACACCAGTAATGTGGTGTAGTCCAAAAGAAACACCTTTATTGATGTTCAATCTGCAAAAAATGTCACTTAATCAGCGAACAAGTGACCGGTAAAGGCGTTTCTAGTGGACTAAACATTAATGGTATGCTGGCAAAACATTCTACTGCCTTTATACACCAGCACCCCAAAAGTGTTTATAAACCCTAACAATTATTTTTTTTACAAGTTCCCTTTTGCTCTGTTAAATATACCTTTAAAAGTTTTTTTTGTTATATCTGTTCATAAAGTGCAAAAAAAATACGTGTTGATCAAGTCAGAAATTTAGAGCTATCCTGTGTTCAGGTGATGACTTCCTGTGATTTGCCTCAAGGAGGCCAGTTAACCCTTCCAGTCATTTCTATGGGGACTATAGGACAATTAGGTTTTATATTGTAGAGAATAGCATAGGAGAAGGGTTCTTGTAGTTCACCAAAAGAACACTGGGCAGGACTGACACCACTCCACAAGAATGCTGAGTGTTGTCAGCTCACAATGGCTTGGAAGCTGAGGGCATTTTTGGCACATTAACATGTGTTTTTCTGTTCTTGAAGGGTCTTTAAATGGATAAAACATGGGAAAATGTACATACATTGCAAAGACCTGCTGCAAGAGAACAAATGGTAGGTATGAGCAGGGGGATGAGATAAGGCAACTAAGTGAACTTGTTGCATTGCCATGTTTGGGTAAAACACAGTTCACAGTAGCTAGGAGTCATACTTGTTGGAAGAAAAATAAAAACTGTGTTCATTTTTTTACAAACTACTGAGATGATGATGGAATGTAGCACTTTGTGACAGTTAGGTCTATGTATTGTGACAATTTTGTTGTGAGATTGAAGCAAGGATTAAGATAACAACCCCATAGGTTTAAAGGAGAACTATGAAGTGAGTGCTTTTCACTCACCTTATAGTTCTAGCCGACCTGTGACAATTAAACTGTCACAGGTCGGCTCAGTAGATTGGGAAGTGAGCAAACACATACCGGCGTTCGCTCACCTCTCGATCTTGTCACGGCTCTCTGCCGTGACAGGGGAGGGGCTGGATTCCCCGCTCCGATCCTCCAGCGCTGACTGGCGGAACGGACCGGGGAGGGGGCGGGTACAGCTGGCTCTGCCACCTCTAGATAGGCAGAGCCAGCTGTCACTCACGCAGCTGGGCGAATCCAGACAACATTGTCGGGATCCGTTTCAGCTGCGGCATCTCAGTATACCGCGAGCTGTAGCTTGCGGTATACTGAGCTTAGGGTGATGGGAGGACGCTAGTTTGTGTTCTCCCGTTAACCTTAGGAGAACTATAGGGAAAAGCCCTAACCCCCAAGGTTCTCCTTTAATCTTCTGTTCCTGACAAGTGCAAAAAGGTGCCTTCCCTACTACGTGAAAGTCCTTGTACAAAGAAACCATCTGGGCACACTGTGGGCATTGCTCTTAAAGCAAAATGCAGAATAAAATTATTATTATATATTATTATTTTACAGGATTTATATAGTGCCAACAGTTTGTGCAGCGCTGTACAATATAAGGAAGACATTACAATCACAATACAATTCAAGACCAGATGGTAAGGAGGGCCCTGCCCATGAGGGCTTACAATCTAAAAGGGTGGGGAAGTGATACATGAGGAGGTAGGTGTGTGGGGATGAATTGTTTGAGAATGTGATGGTTATTTTAGGTTTTAATCTACAGATTCTGCTTGAGAAACAAGGAATTTGCTTTTAAAGCGAATGCACAGTCTTCCTTTTTCTTTCTAAAAACAATGGGAGTGGCGAGCGCACAACAGGTGTGGACAGTATGGAAAAACCTTAAATAACTTTAAAAGCACTTTAAAAAAAAAACTTTTTTAATTTATATATATATAAATTTAAAAACAATAAAAGACTTTAAATACCGGGTGTGGGTGAGCGAGCTCCTAAATCAGGGAGAGGAACCCTGTAGACAATGTGAAACAATGAAAGAAGGAGCGCTACAACCCTGGAATACTGGGTGTTTAACAGTTAAACAGTTAAAAGATACAGTGTAACTATTGATGCAGACTCACTTTTGGACGGACGAGGTGGTATCTTGCCGTTAATAAGGAGGGCCCTGCCCATGAGGGCTTACAATCTAAAAGGGTGGGGAAGTGATACATGAGGAGGTAGGTGTGTGGGGATGAATTGTTTGAGAATGTGATGGTTATTTTAGGTTTTAATCTACAGATTCTGCTTGAGAAACAAGGAATTTGCTTTTAAAGCGAATGCACAGTCTTCCTTTTTCTTTCTAAAAACAATGGGAGTGGCGAGCGCACAACAGGTGTGGACAGTATGGAAAAACCTTAAATAACTTTAAAAGCACTTTAAAAAAAAAACTTTTTTAATTTATATATATATAAATTTAAAAACAATAAAAGACTTTAAATACCGGGTGTGGGTGAGCGAGCTCCTAAATCAGGGAGAGGAACCCTGTAGACAATGTGAAACAACGAAAGAAGGAGCGCTACAACCCTGGAATACTGGGTGTTTAACAGTTAAACAGTTAAAAGATACAGTGTAACTATTGATGCAGACTCACTTTTGGACGGACGAGGTGGTATCTTGCCGTTAATTGTCAGCACGGCTCGCAGGGCGGAATCTGTGGCTGGTCTGTGTGGGAGTGAGCTCCGGGCTGTGGGGCTTCTGTTCAGTCCATGGACGTTGGAAGGTGAATCTTGTGGCCGGATGACCAGTTGAGGTGAAGTACACTGTGCATGTAGTGGGACGCTCATCGTCAGGTGCAATGAGAGCTCAGCTGGCCAGGCTGACACTCGTCGGCTGATCGGGAGCAGGAGCACCGCTGTACACCGTTCTGACAGTGGAGCAGTGGTCGCTATGCAAGGGGTTAAAAAGTAAGCTACAGGCTAGGGGACCTTGCGGTCCGTGGAGTGGTCGGTGTGGCTACGCGTTTCGAGGCTCTGTACATCTTTGTCAAGCCAGAAGTAGTTCTGAGATGGTGCAAGGATATTATTAAGGGAATAAGTGAGTCCAGGAATGTCCAGTAATGTTACTAGAGTAAGGGATTACCTTTCTTCCTCTTTCTTTCTTTCTCTTTCTTTCTTTTTCTTTCTCTCGCTCCCTCTTTTTCATTCTCTCTAGCTCTCTCTCTGCCTCTTTCTCTCTCTCTCCCCCTTTCTTGCTCTCTTCCCCTCCCCCCTCTCTCTCTCCCTCTTTCGTTCTCTTCCTCTTTTTCACTCTCTACCCTCTTTCTGAAGTCTCTTTCTCACTCTTTCTCTCTTCCCCCCTCTCTCTACCTCTCTCTTTCGTTCTCTTCTTTCTCACTCTCTCCTTCTTTCTCACTCTCTGTCTTTCTCATTCTCTCTCTCTCTCTCTCTCTCTCTCTCTCTCTCTCTCTCTCTCTATCTCTTTCTACTCTCTCTCTCTCTCTCTCTTTCTTACTCTGTCTCTTACTCTTCCTTTCTCACTTTCTCTCTCCCTCTTCCTTTCTTACTCTCTCTCTCCCTCTTATTTTTCTTCTTCTTTCTTAGTACAATTTTAGAAAATGTTTTTAATCAAACATTAATTATATTATTATGTTCCCTTCTAAGCAGCCAGTACATGTGAAGTTGTATCACTTTGTAGAGACTTACCCCTATAAGACACACATGTGTAATTACAGCCCAAGGTGATTCTACCAAGTATTGAATGGAGGGGCGGGGATACTTATACAACCAACAAATGAATACCTGCTTTTCTTCTTTGTTTTCTCTTTTGTTACAATACATCAAAGTGTTAAGTATATTGTCTAAATTAAATTGTAAAATCCCTGAAAAATCCAATTTATTTCCATTTTGTCGCATTATTAATCATTGATGCAAAGCACGGCTGCATCATACTTTCTAGACTTATGCAGACATGAAACATCATGACCTTAAATAAAGGGATATCTCAACTTGGAAATAATTACCCATTTCAGCTATGTACTCACATACAGCAACAATAATAAATTACAGCATTTTTGTGAACAAAGGAATGTAGGGGATCTTACAATTGTATTCATGTTTGTGGCATTGTAGCAATTGCTAGGATACTAAAGCTGATTTATGAAGTAGAGTAGGGAAGAGTTGGAACCCATGTTATGTTATTACTGCTATCAGCATCCATGCTGGTGAGATTCACCCTCTCTATCTGTCCTGTTTTACATGAGCACTAGGACAAAAGGAGATCTGAAATCCAAACTTTTACAGTTGTCAAAGGAACAGGAGGTGAGAAGAAATCTTCCAATAGGGACACCTTTTAGACAACTAAGAGGGCATTTCACATCA
Source organism: Nanorana parkeri (assembly GCF_000935625.1). NCBI lineage: Eukaryota > Metazoa > Chordata > Amphibia > Anura > Dicroglossidae > Nanorana > Nanorana parkeri. The sequence goes on from NW_017306393.1 coordinate 530,905, forward strand.
CTTTAGAGAGATTTTGTATCACTTTCTATTGCATATCCAGGAAATCTCCACACGGTTTAACCTCCCTGGCGGTATGATTATGTCAGGAATTTTGTACCAAAAGCGGTACAATTTTTTGCATGGAAATTTGTTGTTTATATTGTAGGCCTGTAATTCTTAGTAAATCTTAGAGTACCTTGTTGGCTCCAAATATCTGGCACTGAGATATCAAGTTCCAGTCCAGTATGCTCAATAGAGTGAGCTCACTGTGCCCTATCCTCTACTCAGAAAAATCCTTGAATTTTTTTCAATGAATGTAGTACATCCTGTCATTGGAGGACCATATTGTGCTAAAAGTAGGGCCAGGTGGTCTCCACACATGTTTTTACATAGTTACATAGTTGGTATGGTTGAATAAAGACAATAGACCATCCAGATCAACTTATGTGTGTGTGTTCATCCTGTCATAATAATAATAATAATAATACTAAGTGTATATTGTAAACTAAGAAACTTGTCAAAATGTTTTTGAAGTTATCAATGCTTTCAGGTGATACCACAAGCTGTGAAATGGAGTTCCACATTTTTACTTACAGAGTTTAAGATTAAACCACTTCTCGTCCAGATTCATGTTGTGGCCCCTTGACCTTTTTCAGAGTCCTTTGATTAAAGTTTATTCCTAATACTGCAGTCCCTATTGATACATCTGTATATTGCAATCATATCAGGCCCTTCTAAGGGCCTCTTTTCTAGGGATAACAAGTTTATGTTATGTAGTCCAACCTCATAATTTAGGTTCTCAATCCACTTTATTAATAATGCTGCCTTTCTCTGAATTCTGTCTAGTTCAAAGGCATCCTTCTTGAGAATTGGTGACCAAAACTGAGCCATATACTCAAGATGAGGCTGCACCACTGTTTTGTATAGTAGTGGAATTGTATAGCATAGCCATAGTGTTTTATCTCTTTAATAACTACCTTTTTAAATGCAGGATAACATTTTTAGCTTTGGCTTGGCATTGTATGCTATTGCTGAGTCTGTAGTCTATAAGTATTCCCAGATTGTTCTCCATCCCCAATGTCCTCAGAAGGGCACCTCCTAACAAGTATTTTGCATGCATTTTTACTCAAGTGCATAACTTTAATTTTTTATTATTGAATCCCATCTGCCATGTAGCTGTCCACCCCTCAATTTTATCAATGTCTTCTTGTGGTGATTTGTGCTGGACATGTTCAGCGCATTGGGACCACAAAGGGGTTAATCTCATGAAGGATTCATATTCACAAATGATTATGTTTTGCGGATGCATTCTCTGCATCTAAAAGAAAGGGGGAATCCTAATGAAAGATTGAGCTCCAGTTGATATGGTTTCTAGGATCATCTGAAACCTCACCATACAAAAGGAATGACGTGTAGTGGCTCCTGGTCTGCTTAACAAATGACATTATCATGGGCATCATTGTGCCTTTAGCATCATTCTGCTCTAGTAATGACTTTACCAGGGTTTGCTCACGGTATACTTAGGGTACACTCAAGCAACTAGTTTTGCTTTTTAAACATATTTTTGTCTTGGTATAAAGAAAAACCACAGCAGACATTTTCTGACCCCATGATCGCTTGAGAAGTTTCTCCACTCTTTTCCGCAACCCGATCGCTATCTACATTATTATGCAAAGTAAGTGGAGAAACCATTTAAGGAAGCTGTACAGCGCAGTTGCTGGAAATGTTTGTTAATATACCTAATAGTTATACATATCACATTGACATAACATTAAAATCTAACACTCATGGTGCTACTTCCCCTTGTAACAAACAAAAAGAAGGGAGTGCACAACCCTTTAATGTTTCAAAATTAAGCATAGAAAACTTTATATGTCAGATTGATGGGTGATCATGGCACCCCATCCCTTATTTATGAATAAAATATATTTCTATATATGTAATTTTAAAAGTGCTAAAGGAATCACCAAGAAAATAATATATAATGAAAATCACAATATTTTATTATACAACTATATATTAAAACCTTTGCTAACATTAAAAATTGATAAGTTGCGGCAACATCTCATACCTCACATTTTCCTTATCCTGTCAAAAGCTGGATAAGGCGAGCGCCTGTTTAAGTAGTAACAGACGCACGCTGTATCACTTTTGCCGGCGTCGGAGAGAGGAGGCTGTGCTCGTCAGTGGATTCGGGTAAGATTCTGTGCTGCCCCCCTGGAAAGTGCCGCCCAAGGCAAATGCCTAGTTTGCCTTACAGTAGATACTCTTCTGCATACATGGCTTTAATTTACAAACTTCCTGATGAAGGTGATCGCAAAATGCATTGAAGTTAGCCATTTCCACTCTGCTTCTTAAATACACAGTACGAGTTACAGTGCTTTGGACAAGTGGGGGTTGCTATACAGCCTTCATTTGTTAGCGACTAAATGTATCTAGTTGCTATCGAAATTCTCTGCTTACATCTTGCTGCGGTTGAAGGCTAGATTCCGAAGCTGGCAGGTGAATGTAAACAATGTGCAGTAGGCGTCTGCAATAGCCAGCCTACTATTGGCCGTCACAATTTGAAAAGGAGTTTACTGTGTTATGTACATAACACATTAAATATTTTTGACATCATATAAATATATACATATATTTATACTAGACCACTGAAGGCATGCTGTGGTATCTGGCACCAAGCCGCAAGTAGCAGATTCTTTAAGTCCTGTAAATTGCGAGGTGGGCCTTCATGGATCGGACTTGTTTTTTCAGCACATCCCACAGCTGCTGGATTGGATTGAGATCTGGAGAATTTGGAGGCCAGCTCAACACCTCAAACTCTTTGAGTTCCTTAAACCATTCTTGAACCATTTTTTCATTGAGGCTGGACGCATTATCCTGCTGAATAAGGGACCACTGCCATCAGGAAATACCGTTTGCATGAAGGGGTGTACTTGTTCAGCAACGATGTTTAGGTAGGTGGTATGTGTCAAAGTAAAATATACATCAATGGCAGGACCCAAGGTTTTCCAACAGAACATTGCCCAAAGCATCACACTGCCTATGTCAGCTTGCCTTCTTTCCATGGTGCATACTGGGGCCATCTCTTCCCCAGGTAAGCGACACACAAGCACCCACCAATCCACATAATGTAAAAGAAATCTTGATTCATTAGACCAGGCCACCTTCTTCCATTGCTCCATAGTCCAGTTCTGAGGCTCATGTAGCCATTGTAGGCGCTTTTCACACTGGACATGGGTCAGCATGAGCGCCCTGAACAGTCTGAGGCTACGCAGCCCAATATGCAACAAACTGCGATGTACTGTGTGTTCAAACACCTTTCTATCGGAACCAACATTAACTTTTTCAGCAATTTGATCTACAATATATTTCACCGGACTGTATGGATTAGCATTGGCTGCCCATGATCCTGGGAGAGGGATAAATTGTTTTTTTTTTTACATTTTAAACTAAAAAGCAAAGACATTTTGTCACATCTATGCAGAATATGTGTTCTGCTGCAGGCTAGGGGATCCGACCACACAATGTGTTACAGAGCCACAGCCTTGCCTGGACGTCAGGGTACAAGAGAATGAAGAGGAAATGGTCTGCATAACCACATGCCAAGAATCAGAGAGTCAGGCAACAAACATGAGCAGGCATGGCATAATACTGAATGAGTTTTACACCTAAAGTGCTTAATCTGATGTTTTTTCCTGATTCACAATGAACTCTCTGATTCTTGGCATGTGATTTCCATTTCAGCTTCTTTCTACTGCACCTTTTTCATGTTTTTTATTTCACTTGGCCACCAAACCTCCCTAGTTTAAGTTAAATATATGTGGAGTAGTCAGCAGCCACGAAAAACCTACCACCACCTGTTATCAATAGATAAATATCAAGAAAATGCAAATATTCCTAAAAACCCATATATCAGTTTTTGGCAGTACAAGTGTTATGAATTGCCCATTGGCTTCTTACAGTATATCTCCATGACACAAGATCCTTCTCCATGCTGTGGTTCCTAAAACACCAATGAAATGCTTAATTCCTGGAGTTAGACTCTATGAACAGCCTAGGCTGACTATTTGCAGTCGTCCCCTTGTCTGCCACCATGAGCACTAGGATAACAGTACAGACTCAGCATCCCTCTACTTTCCATAACATCCACAGCAGCAGGTAGAATCCAGCTGTAGAAGGGCTTGCCTGATGGTATAGCAATTGTATTGCTTAGAAAAGGAATCACATTACATAGTTTTGGTAAATCTAAAGGAGATTGAAGAGACATTATAAATTCAGATTTCAGTATGTATGGCTAGCTATAGACAAGATCCTCATGGACAGCCTGCTATGGTGGTAGATTTCCCTGCTGGACACAACTTGGCCTGTGCCAGTCCATGGTAAAAAGCTGATGTGTCATGTTAGGTTTATAAATGCACAATAAGGTGACTCCAGCACAGGGAAAGTGACACCATTGCAAAGTATAAATCTAAACCAGAATTTTCATGGTTAGTGGGAGGTGGAATCAGACCAGAATTTTTTATCTGTTCACATATACAGAATACATGGCCTACATAGATACTGTAGCAATGTACAAAATATATTAGTCAAAAGAAATCTTTAAATGGCTTATAAGATGGAAACATACTGAAAAAAATGTAGTTCCCTTGCGATAACATTGAAAGATGTCAAAAGGCAGAAGGCCATGCTATTGCCATAGAGTACATGAAGTTGCGCAGTGGAAATAGAAAATGAGAAGTGTGTAAACTCTGGGAGAGAAGTGTAATCTCAGATAAGCAGCTGGACAGTTAGAAAGAATATTATCTTGAAGAGAAATTCCGTTTTTTGTTTCCATCTTGATAACATCAGGTTGGACAGAACGTGTGATCAAACAGAAGAGCTCGGGACACTTTAGGCATGATACTTTCTCCAACTGTAGAGCAGTATTGCAAAAAGTGTATAAAGTCAGTTGTGCTGCAGATTAAGCCTTGTATGTATACATTGGTAAACAGGTGGCCATGAACAATTCTTCTGATAGCAAACATGGGTTTTGTCTATGCAAGGCAAAGCAACAGGTTTGTTTTAATGTTTCCCTCCCCAGTAGAAAGTACTTACACTTACCTGCTGCTCTGTTTAGCCACGAGGAACAAAGAGAATACCCGTTATTTCCATGTATGGAAGAACATGCAACTTTCTTCCGTTTCTTTGATATGACAGCACTGGTGCTTGGTGATTGACCCAAAGCTGCCCCATGGGTGTAGGACAGTGGTGGTCAACTTTATTGACATAGGGTGCCATCACTATGGGGTCGCACCTAATATTCAGTGAATGTAATGATATGAAAACCTGTCATAGGCTGCAGACATTTAACTGCAGAAGGTCAAAGCCTGTGAGCTCGCTACAAGAGATGATCTGAAACTGCAGACAATTAACTGGAGAAGTTTAAAATCTTTAACTTGCTACAAGAAATGGTCAGAGACTGCAGACATGCAAGTGGAGAAGATCAGAGCCTATGGGCTTGCTACAGGAGATGGTCAGAGACTGCAGACATGCTGCAGGAGGAGGTCCTAGATTGCAAATATTGTAAAGGAGTTGTTGCAGATTGGAGACATGCTTCAAGAGACAGTAATAAACTAGAGACATATTACATGGCACTGCTAGAAATCACTGCTATTACAAGTGTACATACCTTGCCCTAAGCGGGGTGACTACATAGATTTAGTTTGCTAGAAACTGTAGTCCAGTCTAGCTGATTACATCTGTACTCATTTGGTTTTCCCTAAGGATTCTGTTATTGATTGCATTTGCCTAGTGCAGGGTGTAACCTTGCCGCAGAGCAAAGCATCCAATAGTGGAATGTTATGGATATCTATGTCTCTCCATGCAATCACTAGGAGTTTCATGGCCAGTGGTGCATTTTGGGAGAGAACATAAATATCTGAACCTGACCATACACCTATAGATTATCTGCAGATTTTCTATGGTCAGATGGAAAAAGTGCAATAGATTCCTCCATCTATGCTAAACTGTGTGGATAGAGGAATCTCCCACTGGGCCAAGCTTCAGTATCTTGCTAGTCGGCCCCGCTGGCTAACAAAACACCTGAACAACGCCTGATCAGATTATTCAGGTATTTTGACAGCCAGCAGGGCTGACTAGCAAGATACTGAAGCTTGGCCCAGAACAGGTTGGGCATCGGGGGCATAGAGTGACAATCCTCAGCCCTGTGTAAACTCCAACCAGAGTGACTAGGAGTTTTCACAGCACTTCCCATCTCTGCCCACATCAGCTGAATGGGGTGGTGGGAGAGTGAAGGGAAAGCGAGTGTGTGATGCTGATCCAGGCATTAAAATAACGATGAGTTGCTTTTTTTTTAAAGGAAAAAAGTGGGCTCCTTCCAAACAAAAAAAAAATGAATACTTGCATGTCCTGCAACCATGCTACTGATCCCTGCTCTGAAATATCTTACTGGGGTGTCAGATTCCTGGCATCTCTGTTCACTGTGGTTCCATCTGTTGGCCCCATTGCCACTATAGGACACGGCGCACAGCAGGGGACCAGGCATTTCACACTCCTGGAAGTGAAGATTCTACAGCTACTCTAGCTCTTCAAGAGAGCGAAGGTCAGTGGTGCAGGCAGCAGAAGAGGTAATTGTTAATCTTTTTCTAATAAAGGAGTCCTATTATTTCCTTGAATGGGCAATGCACAGGTTTACTTTAATGGCATAGTGAAACTGAACTAGTGGTTGTTGTGCTTCTCTTCCTTCCTCCATAAAGCAAAGAATTAGGAAAAATAAAGTATATCCCTTATCAGTGTATTCAGGTTCAAATCTGAAAAACATGAACTAGAATAGGGATGAGTAAATTGGTGTATTGCAGATTTTGTTTGCTCTCTTGAATATATATGCATGCAGATTTGTCCATGCCACAAAGAATCATACAATTCATGAATCACCATTGCCTGGATTGCCGCATAGCATATTCTCTGCAGATCTCACACATCTACACTGAAATATTTAAAAAGTGATGAAATGGCATTTCTCTTGATTCTGTCTTCCATAAACTAGAATTCATGTTTGTAGTGTATTCTTATGTCTAAAGGTGCCGATACACCTGACGATGATCCCGCAATCGTACGATAATCGGCAGGTGTATGGGCAGCGTGTGACTGCATTTATTGTACGGTTGCATTTACTGTACAGTCGCACGACTTTCATCTTACGAGCACGCTAGAAAACCCGCCGAAAATCGTACAATGCAATCATCGGCAAGCCCTCCCCCCAGCGGGATTCATTAGGCTCAAATTGTGAATGAGTGGTTCAGGGAGCATGAGACATAGGGGTTGATTTACTAACCTTATAAACACGCTACGAACAAGTATACACCTCTGTAGTGTGTTCCCTCCCAGCATGATCTATGGGTGGAATCTAAACACCTTTGTAGTGTGTACACACCCAGCAGGTGTGTTGTGCAAAGCCCTGCATGAATTGCAAGTTGATGTTGTGTAAATTAGCTCTATGTTGTGTTGCTTGCGTTGATGAATGCAGGAATGTAAATGCATGAGCTAACCATTTTTGTCTAAACTGTGAAGCAGCATTATATATGCATCATGTGCATGATTTTTCCACATATGGCATTAGTGGAAATATGCCTTCAGAGACTTGCATGCCGCTATTAGAGCGGCGTGTAGCCTATGGCGCATGCTACATAACGCGCACGTACGTAAATACATAAAAACGCGCCATGACGGCATGAAAATGTGACATGTTGCTCGTGTTTGGTTGATAAATACGTTTTGCTGTGTAAAAATGCACACGCACCTGGTGCGTGCGTGTGTTTAGGTTAGTAAATCACCCCCATAATGTTCAAACATGGATTGGCCATCACAGAGTCCAGACCTCAACCCCGTTGAGAATCTTTGGGATGTGCTGAAGAAGACTTTATGCAGTGGGCCGACTCTCCCATCATCACTACTAGGGATGCACAGATACTTTTCGAGTACCAGTGCAGATACCAGACATTTTCATGAGAACTACCAGGGTTGCAGCGGTCGCAGCTGGGACCTGGCTCTGGCACTCCACCACTGTCCTGAAACCATTAGTCTGTATTGTTTTAGAAAAACTGTCACATGACAATAAATAAAAATGTATCAGTACTCATACTTGTAAGTACTCGGCAAGTACCAGTACTCATACTCGCAAAACTGGTATCTGTGCATCCCTTTATTTATATTTATAAAAACAAAATCGTACATTAAAACAGAGATGTACAAATCCCAGGAGCTCCGTGTGCTCCTTACAAATGACAGCTGCCTCCTAATTTTTGAATTTTTCTCTAGTGTAGTCTTGGAGCTCAAAAGTATCGGTACATGTACTCGTACTTGTACCGAGTACTGTACTTGGTATCTGTGCAACCCTAATCACTACAAGATCTTGGTGAAAAATAATCTAACTCTGGATGGAAATAAGTGTTGTGACATTGCATAAGCTTATCGAAACAATGCCAGGGTGAATGTGTTTCATAATCCAAGCTAAAAGCGGTCCAACAGAATATTAGTGTGACTTTTTTTTGGCCAGGCAGCGTAATATAATGGCAAGCTGTTAATGTGCATTTAAACCTAACACATTTTTTAAAAATATTTTGCAGCTTACCAGACTTCAGAGGTAGTGACTGGATTATTTTCACCTGGTGAGCATGCCAGTAACATACTTCATGTCCTAAGCTGACAGCTCACCAACCGTAAGTTGTCTCTGGAGGCGCAGTTTGTCACCCTAGGACAGAAAGTGCATTAGGACTACAGAACATATCCCACCCTCTTTTCTATAACATGGGGGGTTTAATAATACATAGACTGGACTGGGAACAATGCTCACTGATGAGAATTACATCAGTGGCACAGGTTAGGAGCTCTCTGGATTTCTGGCAGAATCAACAGATATTTTTGGCACTTATGGTACAGATGGTATATTTAACAGACTAAAAAGGAGCAAATAAGAGATGCTGATGGTTGGGGTTTACATATTCTTTAAAAAAAAATCCTTTATTTGAAAAAACTAATTGGGTCTAGTTTATGAACACTGCTTTAAAAGAAACATTTCTTGCTCCCTGTACCAATCAGTCATCTTCCTCGATTTATTTTCTAACCTGGCATGTAAAACTAACGCAAGGTGATTGCTGCACAAAATGGCACATTTAGCATCCTTTTCATGCCTTGCAACGTGCTTCTCTCCAGCTTCAGAAACATTGACAAAGTTGTCAGACAGACTCTGTCACCAACTTAAAAATTTGCTGGTATAGGCTCCAAAAATCAAGTATTTTAAATGCTTACTTGCAGCATTTTTCCTTTCCATAACTGCACTATTATTTATTTTTATGTATTATTATTAATTTATTGTTATTATTTATTTCACTTGCAATGTGCTTTTGAAATTGCTAAAAAATGTGACTACTCCAGGAAGAGTTAATTCCTCAGCACAATACCCGCCCTCCATACATGTGTAACATGGTGCCAGTAAAACCTGCCAGGTTGGCAGGAAAAGTGATAGATGGTGGATACATTTCTCCACGGATCCTTAGATTCATCATCTAAGGTAATGCCAGCATAGATTTGGAGGTAAAGAAAAATAGCTCTTTACCTTGTATTGGTAAAACAAATCCTGGGGCTCGTGTTACTAGGAGTCTGAGGTGGGACAGACTCCTAGTTCCATGGACCGTAGTTTAGTGAAGACTGCACAGGACTTCATTAGTGTGCAGCTGCACCTAGCTGGGGGAAAGTGTGTGTCTCAGTGCAAGGAGAGAGTGTGCTGAATGCAGCAAGTTCTGTGTTTGGAGCCAAGCCTGTCAGCAGGACGGGGTTCTGTGGATGGACTGTAACTGTTCCCATAACGGACCCAGCTCAGGGGACTATTGCTAATACCCAGTAAGGCTCAGTGGAGCGGACTTTGTTTATGACAATTTAATTTTTTGATATAATAATTGCAAGAACTTGCGCTATTGGAAATTGGGGATACTAAAAAATGATAAAATATGAATAAAAATGAATAAAAGTTTGAATAGATAAAAATTATATGAAATTTAAATATTCTAGAAGGGTAAGGGAAGCTGCTGAACTAAAAGGCACTCAGCCCTTATTAGGATGTATTGTCTCAAAACGTACAGCGCTAGCCGTCCTTCAGCGGTGAATATAAGAAATCAGACGGTAAGATCAAGGTTTGACAAGTGCTATAAAAAAGTGTGTATAATAAATAAATAAATCCAACATTCAGTGAAGGGGTGTATCTCAAAAAACTCAATGTGAATGGTTGTATAACAAATTAAAGTCTATAAAATATTCAAATCAGACAATGTATGAAATGTATCTAATAAAATGTGATAGGCTGTGAATATGTGTATCATGTGTGGGTGATTCTTGTTAATAAATAGTGAATGAACAAACAATGTATAACCAATTAAATAAAATAAATTAAATTAAACTTTTATCGATGTATACAGTATGTGAATAGTCCAAATCTGTTGTAGTTTTTTTAAAAAGTCTTTAGAAATCCATAGATGTAAGACACTTCGACAGTGAAAGTTCAGTGCAATAATGTGTCCAACCAAAGTCCAAAAAAACGAAGAAAAAAAAATGCAGAGAAAATCCCCTCAAGGGAATGCACTCACCAGATCCGAAGATGTAAAACACGTTTGTTTCATGAAAGTAAGTCTGGAGCTCCGTCTTTAATTCCCACGCTCGATCAGGCTTCAGGGAAGGAAAGGTCTCCCGTTTTACCCGTGATGTTTAAACGGAGTATCCTCGTATTTTAGGGGTCCCTCCGGTGGGGTATCCAATCATATAATAATCGAGATAAAACATACGCTCATAGCGTAGTAAAACCCAGGTTTATTATGATCATACTGCATTCAAGTTTAAAAAGAGCGCTAAAATAAGTTTTAAAAACGAGCCGGCTTTTTTTAAACTTATTTTAGCGCTCTTTTTAAACATTTTACATCTTCGGATCTGGTGAGTGCATTCCCTTGAGGGGATTTTCTCTGCATTTTTTTTTTCTTCACTTTTTTATTGCACTGAACTTTCACTGTCGAAGTGTCTTACATCTATGGATTTCTAAAGACTTTAAAAAAAAAACTACAAAAGATTTGGACTATTCACATATACATCGATAAAAGTTTAATTTAATTTATTTTATTTAATTGGTTATACATTGTTTGTTCATTCACTATTTATTAACAAGAATCACCCACACATGATACACATATTCACAGGCTATCACATTTTATTAGATAAATTTCATACATTGTCTGATTTGAATATTTTATAGACTTTAATTTGTTATACAACCATTCACATTGAGTTTTTTGAGATACACCCCTTCACTGAATGTTGGATTTATTTATTTATTATACACACTTTTTTATAGCACTTGTCAAACCTTGATCTTAACGTCTGATTTCTTATATTCACCGCTGAAGGACGGCTAGCGCTGTACGTTTTGAGACAATACAATTAAATTTTTTGGGCTGGATGCCTGTAACCTTTTTTTTTATGTCAATTGATTGCTGTCTGGAATTAAAGCTGACATTTTTGTTGAAGAGACTGCGAGTTTGCCTCTACATTGAGACTAGTTCCCTACACGTCATAGCCCTACTCTCTTCTGGGAATGTCTAATTACGGTCTGTGCTGTGCCAGCTCCTCCATCCCTCCCCTCACCTTTTATGTAGCAGCCATGGGAGGAGCAAAGGGGAATACTATAGAGTGTCACTTGAGTCTGCAGATACCATGGGGGCACTCAGTAGCAGTCTTTGGGCTTTTGGATGTCTACACAAGGGAGGCTTTTACAGGTAAATAACATGCCTGTAATACGGTAAATGCACATGTAATCTTATGGGAAGATTGTTCCCATAGGGAATGGTCTGGTGATAGGCTCTATGTAAAACCTTATATACTGAGCTCTTAACTGCATTACTATTAGAAACTATAGGTACATTGTTGTATAGTCCAGACATTCTTTTTAAACCGTTTGCTGGTATTACAGGTGAAACTCGAATAATTAGAATATCGTGCAAAGTTCATTAATTTCACTAATGCAACTTAAAAGGTGAAACTAATATATGAGATAGACTCATTACATGCAATGCAAGATAGTTCAAGCTGTGATTTGTAATAATTGTGATGATTATGGCTTACAGCTCATGAAAACCCCAAGAACCCCAAATCCACAACCTCAAAAAAGTAGACTATTACATGCAATCAATAAAACAAGGATTGTACATAGAACAATATCGGACCTCTGGAAAGTACAAGCATGCATATGTACTCAGTACTTGGTTTGGGCCCCTTTTGCAGCACTTACTGCAATTACTTTTGCACGATATTCTAATTATTCGAGTTTCACCTGTATGTATTATTGTTGAAGGTGCACAACTCACAATAGCAAAGTTCATTTTCAAGGAATTATATACTTTTAACTGTGGACATGAAAAATAATATTTCATTCAAAAAAAATCCATAAAGTCGTCTACATATTCCTCTACAGGTCAGTGTTGTGTTACATATGGATGAAGGTGAAGCAGAGGTGAAAGGGCCCTCGGGACACTGTATTAGTTTTCAGCAAAGGTTATCTTTGACTGTGAACAGGTTACTTTGGCCTTGGGCTGAAATATACGAAGTTACTAGAGGAGCCTAAAAGTCACTAATTGCTAGCTCACTATGTGAGCTAGCAATAGTAAATTGTACAAACCAACCAAGTACAACCAATTAACACTGGTATGAGGAAGTATCAAAAAGTAATGCATCCAATCAGATTGTTCAGGTATTTTGAAAGCTTGATTTGTTTGGTATCTATTCACTTGGCACAACCTCATCTTTTATATTTTACCAAAAAATTGTATTATGTTGTGTTTATCTGCTCTAAAATTAATCTAAATTTATTTTGTACCAAAAATGTGGGTGTAATAAACAGTAGCTCTAATATCGCATGATATAAAAAAAATTGTAACTGCTCCATTTTATTCTGTAGGGTCTCTTGATTTCAGAAAATATATAATTCTGGTGGGGGTTAAATAAATCATTATCCTAGCCTTCCCCACTGATATCTGCCATCCCTAGCTCTTACAATACAGGTACAGTGTCCTCCATGCACCCTGTAGATGACCTGCGGGCTGAAAAAAATCAGATTCCTCCATCCACACCAAACAACGTGGATGGAGAAATCTCCCCTGCTGGGCTATTATAGTCTGAGAGTCGACACCCATGGCTCTCACAATAAAGACCTGCCCCTGCATACACACACTAATGGAAACACTCGTCGGGTACGCCTATGTGTGAAAATGACAACAACGCTACACACGTTGGGTTTCCCCGCATTCGCCAGATTGATAGCAATTCTAAGGCCATTATTCATGGCTAACTCTAAAACAGGGGTCTCAAACTTGATCCACTCGGGGGCCAATGGACACATTTTTTTCTTCCCATGGGGGCCGCTTGCCAAATTTCATACTTCACTCACACACACATACATAAAACAATATACCCCTCACACACACACACAAAAATAGAAGCTCCCTCACCTGCTTACGTTTTTGCAGGGAGGGCGCACCTCATTCCCTGGTGATCTAGTGGTGACCTTACCAATCCATCATTTCGGTCGGAGCTCAGAGCTTTTGGCCGAAAGGAACAGAGAGCACAGCCAGCAGCAGCAGGTATGCGGTCTGCATTTGACAGAGATGCAGACCATGTAGCTGCTCAGGCAAGCCTTGGATTTAATTAAATCTTTACTCAAGTTATGTTAAAGCCCAATTTTTTAATTGTTTTTGCGAGCATGGAAGAGTTCAAATTTTTGTTCCTTTCTTTTTTTTCCTGTCTGTGGCCCCTCAGCACCCTCACTTCCTGCCCCTGTGACGCCTGTACAAGAAATAGCTAAGGAGATGTGTGTTATCTCAGTCATTAAACAGCATTGACTTTAATATCATGGAGTGCGAGTGACTACTTTAATCTATCTACATTTCACGGAGGCATCCGTTGTCACCACCGCACCGACCCAATTGGATTTGGGTTTTTGTCCGGTCAGGAGTGCGATGGGACAGGAGGATTATGTACAAGAAATAGGGTGAGTGGTTGGCACTGAGACAAGAAATGAAGAACTGCAATAAAAAACAGTCAGAAGTTTTAATCCTTCCCCAGCCATTTAAAAATGATTTTGTTTTTCCCCATCTCCCTTTTAATGATAGACTCCCACCTTTCCTACTTCATCTAGAACAAAAGAAAAAGTGACTTCAGATAAAGAATCAATATTTAGGTAGCCCTCACTGTTCATTATCTGCAGACTATAAATGATTGTGCAGCTAACTCTGTGAATTTTAGTCTTCAGCCTCATTCACACGACTAAAAGCCGGCCCGTACAGATCCGTGCTGCATGCACCGTCGTATCGGGCCGCTCCCGGGAAGGTGCTTGTAAGGGGGTTCAATCCTATGACCCCCAAAGTAACCTCCAAAATATACAGGCCCGGATTTCCCACAAGGCCACCGAGGCC
>NW_017306393.1:546373-567152 GCF_000935625.1 Nanorana parkeri
ATATATACACCGTATATATAATTATTCTATGGCTCTATAATTCAACATGAGTAGTTTAGAAATCATGTTGTTAACATTAAACTCTTGTATAAAACTTTTACAAGTTAATATAATTTAAAACCTCATTTTTAATATTTGTCCAATCTGCAGCTTTCTTTAACATAAAACCTGGTGGTCCTGCCATGAAGGCGCTTGATCTGGCACTGCCTGTTATAGCATGACAACTTCATGTACACCCTGGTAAAGAATGCAAGGTGCTGGACTGTCTTTTGGCTTCCAGCTTCCCCCCACACTCATCCTCTATTTGAAGAGTGCTTAGGGCTCATGCCAGCAACCATGCACTACTGTGTAGAAAGGTTTGTGAATATCTCACGCTTTATTACCTTTATGAGTCTCTTATCCGTGAACATGCTGAGAGCTATTTGGCTAACATGTTGGGCTGCAGAGATATATGTGAGCTACCATTGCTGACCATCTTCTGAAGAAAAAAACAGCTATAATACATTTAATGAGATACTTCTTCCAGAGCTGCAACTCAGAAGGCATTGAAGCCAGAGCATGATAGCAAGGCAACTATTAGTGTGATAAAAAAGATCAGCAATGGCAGTCCATGTATGTGTTTCCCTACTTTGAGTCATTCAGCTGTGTGTGTAATCTGATACTCTGCTATTCAGATAAACCACATAGTGTATAACATGTTGGCAATCATATGGGTTTTATTGCCTCATGCTTGCCACCTGCTGGCTGCAAGTGGCAAACAGGAAACACGTATGTGCACTATTTCACGGAATAAAAACTAATCAAAGATTGCCAATTATTCATCAAGCTTCAAGTAGCACTTATGGTATGTCAATAATGTTTGATAGTCAACATTATTGTATAAATATCGTATGTTATTTATACATACCATAAGCCAGGGGTGCCCATTAGGTAGATCATGATCTACCAGTAGCTCACAAAGCTGATGCTGGTAGATCACGATTGTAAGTCGGCTCACTATCCGGAGATCCCTCTATCTGTTTAGCCCCTCCCCATCGCTGCATCTGACACATGAAGGCAGGTGCCGACAGCATGAGAACAGCGACATTAAGATGGAGGGCTGAGCACAAAAAGGAGAAGTACAAGGTCTAGCTTCCCGGTGTTCTGTAATATTGCCGACCGTGTTACGTTTGCTGACCTACGTAATGCACACGGCAAATGTGACAGGACACCGGAAACATGTCAGGTGGCGGATCTCACACTAAAGGGTGGCCCCTATATTCCATTTTGGCATATTTACTTAGCTGTGCACACATGATTACCTATTAGCCTGAGTCTGCTGAGCCAAGCTCCCTGACACCTTTCTGGTGGATACTGGTGGTTGAAGTGCTATGTATTACATCAAAGAATATCAGTTTACTCAGCCTGTTGCAAAATACAGCAAGGTGAGCCTGGAGAGAGAGCGGGGAGAGCGAGGAGAGACAGCCAATGGATAGAGCGTGAGGAGAGACAGCCAGGGGAGAGAGCGTGAGGAGAGACAGCCAGGGGAGAGAGCGTGAGGAGAGACAGCCAGGGGAGAGAGCGTGAGGAGAGACAGCCAGGGGAGAGAGGGTGAGGAGAGACAGCCAGGGGAGAGAGCGTGAGGAGAGACAGCCAGGAGAGAGAGGAGAAACAGCCAGGAGAGAGAGGAGAAACAGCCAGGAGGATGAGCAAGGAGAGACAGCCAGGAGAGAGAGCAAGGAGGGAGATTTTTTTCGTTGGTAGATCTCATGTAGCTCATCATTTCAAAAGTAGATCTTAACAGAAAAATTGTGGGCACCCCTGCCCTAAGCACTCTTCAGCACACCTTAAGTGCCAATGCAACTTGATAAATCAGGATCATTGCAATAACACAAGTGCTCTTTCTTGTGTATTTTATAATTTTTGTGCCATTATGATGTCCTGAGAATGTTAGGCCCAGAAAAGCAGAAGAAATCAGACAACAACATAGATAAATTTGTTCCTGAGATTCCCTAGAAAAGTTTATTCCAGTAGTTGTGCAATTAAATTATTACAACTCTCCATTTGATACAAAGATCCAAGTTTCAAATAGTAAAACAAAAAGGTCTCATAACCACCCTCCCTCCCCATGCATACACAAGCACATTCACTCAGAAGAGCAACAAAAATTCCAGTGGGTACATTAAGAACATACAGTATGCCCAACCTGAGGCTAGGCACCAGCCTATCCTCAGGAAGGTAAAGACATGCACATAGAAAATCACATTGTCTACCTTCCAGTTCTGTACCCCAAAGTGCATGAAGTGAGGGAAAGCAGGGAAGTGTACCGCAAACATTTACCATTTAAGATGGGAACAATAATAAAAAATAGTTTAAAATGGCTTTCTTGGAATAGATTTCAAGAGTAAAGCAAATACTAAAACTGGGGACTTTTACAGGTCATAGTTTAATTTGTAGTTGCTATCAATATATAATGAATGTATGTTCCATGCTGCCCTCAGCCTGTCTGGGCAGTCTTGCTTCTACTGGCTCCAGGCATATTCTATAGATATCTCACTATAGAGCCAACTGCTCTTTATGGTGAATAGGATTATCAGTCCTTGTTAAAGGAGAACTATGGGGTCAGTGTTTTTCCCCATAGTTCTCCTTAGGGTAACGGGAGGACACAAACTAGCATCCTCCAGTTACCTTAAGCTCGGTATACAGCGAGCTAAAGCTCGCGGTATACTTAGACGCCGCAGCCGGAGCGGATCCCGACGTAGATGACGGCATCCGCCCAGCTGCGTGAGTAACAGCTGGCTCTGCCTATTTTGAGGCAGAGCCAGCTGTACCCGCCCCCTCCCCCGTCCGTTCCGCCAGTCAGCGCTGGCAGATCGGAGCGGGGGGAGGGGAATCCAGCTCTCCCCCTGTCACGGCAGAGAGCCGTGACAGGATCGAGAGGTGAGCGAACCTGGTATGTGTTCCCTCACCTCCCGATCTACTGAGCTGACCTGTGACATCACTCATCTCATAGTTCTCCTTTAAGACTATTGGATACTTTAATACTTCAGGAGGCATTTGAGAAGCAAGTCTACACATTTTTGATGAGTATTAACAAGTGCTTTCTCCACAGAGTGCTACTGGCCGTATGCCAGTATTATTACTCAGTAAGGTTAAGGGCAATAGGCAAAGTACAGTATCACATAGCAACCAATCAGTCACATTGTATGGGTTTGCCTGAAATCTAATTGGTTCTTAAAAGGACACTGTACTGTGCACATCAACAGCCTTCACATTGCCTTACTAAATGACCAGATCTACTATACACAGGGGTACCCAGATGAGGCTGGGCACAGCAAGGGATGCTGCCCTGTAAGAGGCTTTTTTTTTGGATGTTCTTGAACTACTATTCTCATGTGTTTCTTTCTAGTTAAGACTGATTGGAGCAAAGGTATCTTCTAAGGACACATCTAGCCCATTATTAATATAAAGAAGCACTGATGTATTTTTGTTTACTATATTCAGTTCAATAAGACAACCTAAGTGTCTTAAATGTGTAGATTTGCAATCAGCTCTGAAATGTTGCAACAAAACTGGCAACCACCGACCAAAATCAGAAGAAGTGATTTGTGCGTTTACCATTATAGAGCCTCATTTCATTCACGTAAAGTCAAAGTGTTTAACATGTTTTACTAGCTTGATAATAAAAAAAAAGTGTCCATAACCAGCAGCATGGTGGGAATATCTGACTGGACCCACTGCTAAGGATTGCTTAAAAGAAACTTGTCACAAGAAAAACATAGAGGCTGCCACTTTCTTCTGAAAACGCTAGTTGCCTGGCTGTCATGATGACCCTCCTCCTTCATTACTTTGTTACTGATGAGGGCTTTTGAGTTTTCTAATCTGCATAACCGAACCATGACTCAGAAAACACTGTAGTCAGAGACTCAGAACAACAGTCAGGCAACTATCAGAAACTTTGCATTAATAGACCCAAATTTCTTTCATGTTCCCTCATGGCAAATTTACTTTATAGTGGCCAGGTAATACACACTGATGTATTTACATATTGTTAACAAGCTATAAATTAGCTTTTAAACAAGCATTCCCTGACCTCTGTAGCTGCAGGCATAAAAGAGCAATCCATCCTCAAAAAAAATCAAAAACAGAGCCTGAAGTCGGTTTCAGTCAGTTTCTAACGACGTACAGCTCCTGCTGTGTATTTACATTAGAGGGATGGCAGGCTGCCAAGTTTCTGCTACCATAGAAAATAAGTTGAGAGGAACTGTTATTCCAGTGCCTCTGTTATGCACCTGGAGAATGAATCGCTGCCCGTTGCCTACAGCTACAGAGGTAAGTGAGGGCTTGTTTTAAAGCCAATTCCTTCTAGCTATGAAGATGCAAATATCTGACATTTCATAGCCTGGTCATAGGTTTACTTTAAGCACGTCACGACTATGACTATTACAGCAGGTACATTTGCTAAATTAGTTCACAATTCGGTATGTTTTGGAACCTATTTATATGATGGCATAAACGCACCTTTTTTAGGCTTTGATGCTAATTTGTTATCACAATTTAAAAATCACTGAAATGCAAAGTGGTAATGTCAAATTGAAGTGAAAATTTGTAAGCGTATGCTACTTTGGGAAAACAAATATTTTTCTCTAGCTTTCCTACACTGAGACGAATGATAGGAATTTGCTTGCAGCAGCTTTATAGACTTGTCAGAATTAATATTTCCCACAAATAATTGACAAAGGTTGTGTCTTGACCTTTATATATGGGCCCCTTTGAGTAATTTCTGAATTGCAGTACACACCACTCTGCTTCTTTTTCTTCACTCTGATCGGCGAGATATTATGCGAGAACCTGGGAGTTCTGTGAAATTATTACATCTACGCTACATCTGAAAGTGAGAAAAACATCCAGCTAATCATCCCCTTGGCCGCATTTGGGAAATACTTTTAACAGACAGGTACTGATTTGTTATTTTAAACTGATTTTATTGCATTGTTCCCATTTTAAGAGGCAGTAATATCGTATAGAAAAACAGAAAACCCAAAGATTCCCCAAATCAACTGCTGGAATGTGACCATATACTTAAGTACGTACTTATATTTAAAGCATATTATTCCCACAAAAAAATTACTGTATAAGAACTTTTACAACCTTACAGTTTTAAAATGTTTTCTCTAAATAAATGAATTAAAAGCTTCCAGGTTTTTTTCATACAAAGATATACATTTTAAAACAAAAAAAATAAAATAATGTACAACCAGAATTGCAAACCATAGAAAACATAAAGGCAATTATACAGATAATACAATTAAATCATTACCGGATTATCTAGTTAATGCATTACAAAGATTATGTACCATAATAATTCCAACTTGTCAAATCATCTACACAATTTGTTTCCTTTTTCCAGTCCTTTTCTTAGTTAAATACAAAACTACATTTCATTACAAAAATATGTAAACAGCCTGTACAAGTAATGACCAATCAGGTGCTTAAGCAGAAGGCTAGTATGATCATTTGTAGACCATGTTCAAGCAGCCTGTTGTGATAACTCCATCAAACCCTTTCTTAATAGGGTTCTATGTCCATTTTGGTGGTTAAAACTTGATAATAGCTACTGGGAAAGAAGACCTCCTTTTTGCCATTATATGCCATACACAATCCTTCTGAGCAGTGCTTTGACCAAAGTGTTCCTGTTGTTTCCAAAGCAACATCAGCCATTGTGTGGGCCACACTTATATGAGAAATGAGTTCAATTTTCCTGGAAGTGATAACATTACTGAGGCAGCAATTGTGTGAATTGAACTTACCAGTATTTTGAAGGTATAAGTCCATTTGTTTAAGTACAGATAACTGGTTCTAGTGAAGAAAGCGGCAGGCCTTTTTCTCAAAATGGCTGTCTGCCATGAATGTGTACCAATGGTGTGCTGTCACATTAACACTTCATTAGAGTTAAGTAAAACTGAACAAACAAAATGTCTTATTTTATTAATGCATACATTTCTTTCTGCAGCTTTTACTAAATGCTTTGCTTTGACAATGCCATTGGATTTCTGTACAGATGCATACAAACTGGATGAAAATACCTGCCGAAAAAATGTATAATTAAACCCAATCCTGTGATTTACACACATGTTCCATGCTACAGAGCCATACGGATGACACAGAAAGCTTCTGGTTAAAATAATTTCCTCCTTATCTGGCAACTACATTGCCTATGTCACCTTTCCCCCCTTGAACCTACCCAGTGGAAAGTAAATTGGCAACATTACCTTTGTCCCATGAACAGGCAGCTGACCTAGGAAGCAGTAATGCTAAAAATCAGGAAAAAGGCAACTGATCCTACTAAAAATCCAAGGTATGTATATCAAAAGAACAGGAGGGGCATTATTACACATCCTTTAGCAGATAAAATCTTAACCATATATGTATTTCAACCATTTGCCTGGAGTTCTACTTTAAATGGTCTTTAGCAATCAATTAGCTGGATGAAGACCAGACAAGATAAACAAGAAACATAAGTAAAAGCGGCAAGTGGTAATGTACTAAAAAATAAAAGCAACTGATTTGTATGTATGTGTGTATACATACATTTCTGATACACAACAGATTTGAAAATTTAACTTGAAATTGTGGCTATAACAATGGCATCACAACAAAATGACCTGGGATTGTACTGTTGATCACAGCATTAGAAAAGACACACAAAGTCCTTGCTTTGTTACATTGTGCAGAGACATATGTCAGCGGTGTTGGACACCAGTTAAGTGCATAGCAAAAGGGACAAGTTGGAGTATCCTCTTCTGACACACTGGAGTGTCGCTGGAGGTACGTTTGGGGTTTAGGTACCCAAGTCCAGACGAAGTGCATTCCCCACAGCTAACACAGTTCAAGTAATGAAAGGGATAAAAAAAAAACACGTTGACTTAAAAAATCCAAAAAGAAATGCTGCAAATGTTGGGAAAAACGTTGTTTTAGATAAGTAACCGGCACCCAAAACAGAAACTTCTCGTCTGTCCGCTGACAAGAACCATAACATCGATCTGTACTGTTGGAGCTTACATAAAATCTGAACATTCCAGTTACTATATAAAATAACATAAATTACAAAGTACCACTGAAAGTGATGTGTAAAACAGAAAATAAGAATTGGTTTCATTATTAAATCTCACAGTGTCTACAGTAGAAATGCACAGAGTACCCTAATAGCTTCACACTTCTCCACCAAACTAAAACATTAAACATAAAGAGGGGCAGGTGGTTAAAAGGTCATCGCTCCCATCTTTCTGTTAAAAATGCAGAAATCCGGGAGATTTACAAAGTTTTAGCTACATGGGGAGCAGAAATGTCAAGTTTTTAAATATTTTGGCTTAATTAAAAAAAAAAAAAAAAAAAAAGTTCTTACCTATAGCAACTAATCAGAATTCACTTTCCACTAAGCGTATTACATTAAACTGAAATGTGGTTGCTATGGGCTACTGCAGTTTGCACATTACTATTTGCCTTATTAAATAAGGTAAGAGTGTTCAGAAATATACTTCCTTTGACTGTATTATTACTCCAGATTAAATACATTTTATTTACACAAATGGATATAAATCAGCATGTGCAGCCTGAATGACCAAAGATTAATACCTTTCACAAGAGGACCTGCCTCTGAGCAAAATTTCTATTCATGCAAGTTAAGATTTTAAGCACAGTAAAGATAATGGATACTGTTATGTGTATGTTCAATTAAAATAAACTTTTTCAGTATTGGGATCATGAACATCCAGTGAATATCTTCAAAAGTCTTTGAAATGTCTCCCATTAAAAATCTCATAGAAACCCTTTCCGTACCGTGTTGTGTTGTTAGCTTTCTAAGAGACTTATTTTAAAACAACAAATCATCAAATAAAAAAAATCTACCAACTGCAGTATGGGTAAAGTTGTCAGGGGAAGGCTCAGACCTCTTTTAAGGGTCAATCTGACTGGAAGAAAGAACCCTTCAGCTGGATAAAGATGCCATTTACTTATTTCAACTTAACATTGTGTAGGTAGTCATATTTTTATGAGGCCAATTAATTCACAAGGAAACAATTGCTGCCATATAGTGTACAGGGGAATGACAATAAATACACAGTATGACCACTCAAGAACATTCTCAACTTTAAAAGAACACTGAACATTCCAGTTGCCTGGCTCTTATGCTACCTTACTTGCTTCAAAACCATTTTATTCACCGACCCAGGACAACTATGCAGGTAAGTACGGCTGACCGTTCTCTGCTTTCCTGACCTACATAATTGTTTTGGTCAGTGACTCAAAAAGGACAGCGAGACAAAAAGAATCCTCAGGTCTGCAGTCGCAGCCTTATGACAGGCTTACTTTAACTTTGTATACAAGAAACATATTTCCTCTTCACTGTGCTTAAGAATCTGTATATAATATAATAGTTGAGACATCTGAAAGAGAACCCAGCCGTTTTCCTTTAAATTGCAGATTTATAATCTGATTATGCTTTTCTCAACAAAAACAAGCATATAAAAGAGATTCCAATGTGTTGTGAAGAAACAGTAAGGGTTTTTTTTTTTATAAGATCCAAGTCATATCTCACAACTACCAATGGAGGGAACCCCTTTAGGGGAATAAAGGTGCTTATGTAGGAATAAATTTGCACAGAGATCTGATTATTTGTGCTTTCCCTCAGGGGGCCAGTATATCAACTAACCAGCAGAGATCTTAATCTTTTTCAACATAATACAGAAGTCTGAAAACATATATGATTGGGATATAAAAGGGTATGACTGCAGAATCCTGGTCACAAACACTCCTATCAGTATGTTATCAATCCTCTTTAGTAATTGAGGATAAAATAAGCTGCCTTGACCCAACACAAAAAATGCTTGTGGTGTTATGGATCATGTAGAAATATTCCAGTGATTAATTTTCACCTCTAATTTGGTCACTTAGGGCAAAGTGACATGTTCTTGTGAAAGGGAATCCCCCCAATCTACTGATACTTTTTTTCCTGGGCTTCTCTGCCACCCTCTTAGTAGCTGGATCGCAGAGTGTAATCCGTACATATGTTCAGGGACAGTCTACCCTCTGCAATGTGACAGTGTTCTTGTCTGCCGATCGGCTGCTTAGGCCCTAGCAATGCATCCTGGAAAGAGAGGAGGAAAGTCACATGCGCTCACATACCCGAAAGTACTGGGTATATATAAAGGTTCTGAGAGATGACTAAGGGACCGTGGGGAAAGCAAGTATCAGTGCAAAGGTGGGGGGTCCCTTTTGAGAGGACAGGTCACTCTGTCCTGAATGGGCAACACTTTGAAGGGTGGATGAGTTGGAACCTCAAGGTTTTTATTGCGGTCTGTTTACCAGTCGGGAAGATTCCGTGGGGACCATTGCCGCTGCAACAAAAAGTGAGGAGAAATTTTAAATTTTAGAGTCGTCACCAGATCAAGAGCCAAGGGTAAATTTCCCAAATGGAACAATTATTCCATTGACAACTGCCTTACACCCATTTTGTGGAGATTTCTACTTATTTCATGTTGCATTTCCAGGATGTGAAGGCAAATCTTCCCAGCAGGACAAAGACAGCAAAAATATAACCTGACTGGAGTTTTTTTTGTTATTTAACCTATTCTGATTTAGAAAAAAAAGTTTTGGCTATACATACACTTTAACACTTTAAGTAATATGAAATGACCCATGAAATCCAACCCTAACAAACGAACAGCCAAAGTTCCCTATATTCACTGGAATCAGGTATATATAGCACCTTGCATTTTATCATAGCATGGCAGATATAATATCTGGACCATTCATAAAAATAGTAGCGCACAGATATTTTTGTTCCTTGCTGGCAAAATAGTAAAAACACATCTGGCCGTAGTGGGCATGACTGCTCACAGTTATACCAGCGATACAAAAAAGAACTGATAACACTATCTAGAAAGAGCAGATAAGTATGTTACACAGGTGTTTTCTGGTACACAGGAGTAGTTGGATTTACAAGGGCTTTGCATATTTAAGCTGCTTTGTTACTTGGATCACTTACTCTAGGCAGTTTGTTCTGTCCAGCAGCCCAGTATATGTTGATCTATATAAAAAAGGCCAAAACGTTTTTCCCCATAAGAAATATACAGCAGTGTTTCAAGAATCAATAAGAAGATACATACTGACACATGCTAGCAGAAAAACCACAGGCTTCTGATTATTAGAACTGGGACCCATATCATCACTATGCACTGTATGTGTAATGCATTAAATGCATTATATGAGGTATATTTTAAGAGATAACCTGCTTACGCATCTATTTTCAGAATGTTCTGTTTACCAAAAACATGTGGTTTGTTCAGTCAGCTGTGAGGCAACAATTTATATCAGCCTTGCTATAACGAGGACTTATAATCCAATATATTAAAGCTCAACTCCTACCAAAGCTTTTGTTTCTAGTTCTAGATTGAGTGGGGAAGGGTTAGAACCTTGGTCAGGTTGTAACTGCTGTAGATGCCCCTCTTGGGAAGATTTTCTCTCAGTGTCTATATGTTCACCAGGATAGCAAATGAAGGGAAATCTGCACAGGCAGCAACAAAAACATGAATGGATAAAGTGACCCTTCTATACGCTATCCCCCCCAAAAAAATCTGCTTTAATAACAATTTGTGGGAACTAGACTGCACACCTACTGGTCCATCTGTGACACTGTGTTCCAGTTTCTCAGCCATGGCAAAAGTTATTATGCTAAAGTGCATGTGACAATTCACAGCCAAAGACGAGTCCACTGTGCCTACTAGGGATCCATTTTCATAAGAACGGTCCTTAAATGCATAGTGAATGAACATTCTTTGTGTCACAAAACAGGCTGTTTACACTTTCATGAATAGTCATAGATATTTTATATCTACGAATATGCGACTATAGAACAAACCGTACCACTTTGACACATAACAGCGTCCATTCAATGAGGCAGCAAGAACTGTGCAAAATGCAGTGCCGCAGAACAGTTAGTCAGAAATCATCTTTTACTGCTTGGACTTTGGTAATAAGAAGTCTCCATGGTTGCTAACTTTATTTTGCACCTTATCATTGTGCATTGCTGATTTATGGAGTGAGCCTGAATAAGTACAAAACCTAGAGTACAATGAACTAGTGTAATATGAATCAACAATTGTTTGTAGGTGGTTTTATCCCATAACTTATCACACAGAGCGTATGCAAACTATGTAACAGGCTAATAGGTCAAAGGGCATTTAGCTGCATATATTACTCTTATTCACCTCAAAACTCTGCCAAGAGAAGAAAGCATAACTGCTTAATTAGGGCTAAACTGTGGAACGGCTACTGATAATTTAAATAGGGGAGTTATAACTTAAAAAGGTGGCTTTTCATCTTTCAAATCACTAGTCAATGCTGTAGACTAGGCATAGTTCTCTTAGAGCTACATTTAAGCTACAAATGTATTTTACAGGAGATACGTTTGATGGATACAAAAGCATATATCTACTTTCAAGACCACTTGCAGCAAACTCTGGCAATACCACCAATGGTGGTACCTGCTCCTCATAATATCTAAAAAGAATGGATACAAATATTTTATGATGCAGTACCTGTAAACTGAAAAATGCATCAAACATTATGGTGTTAGACTAAAGTCAAAAGGAAATTTGATGTGTAAGTGCAGTATTCTTCATGTGCAGGTCCACTTCACAGCAGGACTGCTCCACCTACAAACTATTGGAAAGGGTGCTCCCCCCGCACAATGTGTGAAGAGAATTCATAGCGGTCCTTACTCCTGTGACCACAAATATTACATTCTAGTGGGTCCCGATATCCATGACAGCCCATGTGGATAGTGTACATGACATGATCAAGGAAAAGCACACGGCAGTGGTCACATTTGAAGGCTTTGACCTGATCTCCTTCACCATTGAAGACTCGATAGACATCTTTGGAAGAGCTCAAAGTAGCCTTTGTGGCATCTAGAGCTTTACCGTCTTCCTTGGGATACATTGGACTCGGTTTTCTCTTGGAGTTTAAGGCATGGTTCCCTTGGTATAACTGTCGATCATCATGACTGCTTTCCGAATCAGTGGTGTCCAGACAGCTGTTGCTGGGCGATACCTCTCTCTCCTGAAGGTGACTCTTTGGTCTGATAAGGGAGATTGGGCCATCAATGTTATTGTCATTGCTGTCTGAGGTTTCCCTGCTGGTTGGCCGCTCCATCCTGCCTGGATGGTACATCTGAGGGTAAACTGGACCAATAACAGGGGGGACCTCGGCTATGGCGCCAGTGGAATGGTGTATCAGCGGTCTCAGTGCATCTGCTCCCAAGTAGGTGATGGCGTTGCTAATGGCCTGGTCCATCATTTGAGACTGCATTAACTCTGCTTCCTTTTCATAAGCCAGATTCATATCATAGTGCAAATCTGGATAACCATACTTCATAAGCTTCTCACCTGCAGACAACAACACTGATGGTAAGCACATGTTATCTAACTAAACAGGTAAAAACATAGATACAATAAAGAAGACAGACATTAGGATTCAGATCAGCATCCCCTTTATGAATACACCAATATGCTTGTAAATAGTTTCTATTCTTTAATACATCTTGCCCATTTCATCCTGTTTAAGATATTATGTGGTCTTCCTAAATCCTCTATTACCCTTCAGTTCCACAGAACATCACTGTATACCCAAATGATGATATAAATGTTAAAGTCTAATTAAATGCCAAAAACCCTAACGTTAGATGGAAAGCAACATAAAAACCAGATGCTTGTCTATCTGTAGGGATTCGCTGGAAAACCTTTACTATCCTATTGAACTGCACCAGACACAACCACATCTGTGCCCTAAAGTACACCTGTCATAAACCTGGACTAATCAAACTGTGCATATGATGGAAAAATGCATAACCAGAGATTACCTTTCATGAAAACCATGTGGTGATCAATACATATAGAGAAATAAAACAGTGTAAATTATTTGCCAGTCTTGTCTTTCTGTGTAAAATGAAGCAAGACAATGGGGGTTATTCACAAAAGGGTGAAGAGTTTGAATGAGGCAGGAGAAGTGAACAATCTAGGCCAAAAAAAGGCGATTTGAAAAATTCTCCAATTCAGCTCACTTTCCAGTTCAGCTATGTTGTCCTAGATTGTTCACTTCTCCTACCGTCTCCAAACTCTTCACCCTTTTGTGAATAACCCTGTATGTCTTTTGAGTCTCACTATAGGTCAGTGATGCAGCATAATGTTATAGTACAATAGGGCAGCTCCGGAAGCAAGAGCGGGTGGATTCAACTCTTACAGAAAAACAAGATTTCCATATAATTTTAGCTGCCTAAATCTCTGGATTTACAAAACATTTTGCATGTGGATCTCACTAAAAACTCTGTTTGTCCATTTTACATCATCATTTCTATTCCGATATATGACAGATTTTACTTAAATGTAATAATTCTGCCTATAGTGGGAGTGGCTTATGGACTCCAATTTACTTATCTCAATGCAGAATATCTAGAAGAATCTAGAGTTTAGCAAGATTCTACTGTAATTTGTTTTTTTCATTTATTGATGGACTGAACCTTGAATTATTGTAGGGTTGACAGACAGTGCGCTACACTGTTTATTTAGAAATAAGAACTGCCTGACAACATAGTAGGAAAACTCCAACTTGCAGAGTCCTAGCAGCCATCTGGAGAATTCGGTTTAATAATTTATAGGTTAGGTGCTAAATAAAGGATGGGCGGTCTACTGAGGATCATGGGAGATTTGCTTCTGATTTACAGACGACAAGATCATACCAAGTCTGCCCCAGATCACAGGTAAAAAAAAGAGTGACCAGCAATGCTTAATTGCTTAATAGCCCCAGCCAACTATGATTGCTTGCACCAAAAGTTTTTGTCTATGCTTCTCTTCCAGAGACATAAACAAGCACGCTTGGGTGATCTCAGCGTGCCCGTTTATGTGACCATCTGTTAAAAAAATAAATACATCTCTGAGTAGTCAAATGCATGCACCACCACCCTTTAATACCTAAGGCAAGTTTTAGGGTTGATAAAGGTGAGGTTTGTCCTGATCGGGTATTTCAAAATGCTGGGAGGTATATATGCTGCCTTTCAGCCAAGTAAGAGTTGTGACATCTTTACGTAGAATGTACTTTGGATCCTATACTGAGACATTTACCAGAATATCACAAATATGTAAGTGATCATTTCCGATGCGAGTTACACACTTCAAAACTGATTGTGTGTGAAATGTGTATAAAATATGCAAGCAGATACACCATTTCAGTATGCACACAGGGACTTTCCCGTGCTATGTTGCTGAAAACCTGTCTGCTTCTTTCACATTTAGGAACGTGTGTCAGATGGATGTTATTTCCTCTCATAGGAAATAGTGGTTTACCTCCACTGAATATTCATATTATATAACTGTTAGGGGGAAATGTAATGCTACTGCCTTAGTGGACTGACTTCGGTTACACAAAGATTTTCAAGTCATTTCACTAAACAAAACTATTTAATAAATAGCCTAAATAGGGTTAGAAGGAAATTAATTAATTATTTTAAAGGTAAACCCCTGGCAGATAAGAAAAGCCCAATTAATGCAGTGATTAATAGTTATTAAAAAATATACTGTATACGTATTTAATTGCAACTATTGAGGTTGCCCATGTATGTCTAGATATTTGCCTCGTTTAATCCACTGCACAGTACAACGAAGAGTTGCGGAAGGAGGAAAACCACTAGGAGCCAATTAGGCTCTTATGTGACTACATGTGGAGAAAATGAGCATGCTGACAGGAGTGATCAGTCTACTGGGTTTTTTTCCCATGTCTATTTACACCCTAAGGGATGGAAGTGACTAAGCTGTATTGCTTAACTCGAGTAATGAAAAGTTAGGTCACCAACCAAGATGTGCTCTCTGGCAGTCCTAAATCTCATGACTTGACAGAACCAAACTACAAAGATGTTAGCATATTAGGCAGTTTCCATATACATATTTCAACTGTATTTAGCCCTTTTCCTGGAGGTTGGCTTTAAGTATCTGTATGCAAGTATAGTTTTTTATATATCAAGTCTGGATAGTATTCTGTTTAACTAAAGTTGCACTATATTATTTGTCTCTATTTTTTATTATTGTATAGGTTTACAATTGCTATTGGGCCAAGGGCTCAGAGGGGGTTGGCTTTACTCAGCTCAGATTCTGAAATGTTTCCCCTCCCCATTGTACCAATTAAAGCAACATGACTGTTTAATTTCAGATAAATGTATAAGCTTACCGTAGTGTATGAGGTGTGTGTGTGTGTGTGTGTGTGTGTGTGTGTGTCAAATATTAGTAATGTAAATACTGGAAGAACATTGATCACATAATGCACCAGGGCCAAGAAGAGGCTAGCTATACCCTCATCCAGACCTAAACCTTTCAAATACATTCCCTATAATCTTGATGATCATGCTTTAACAATTTCATACCTCCAAATCTTTTGAAATCTAAAACCAGGACATGTTAAGCCACATCCCACCAAACACACCAAAATCCCAGCTCATTCCAAGCATATCTAAGAAACCAAGCCTCTTTAAGCTCAACCCATTTTTTCCAAACCAAAGACAGAGTCTGTCCTGTCAAAAGGTTTTTTTGGGAAGCATGTTTGTTTCCTTAAAAATGCTGAAATAAATAGCGATTGTTCAACTTGTCATGAGACTTTACTTTAAGCATGGAGTTCTAAGGAAAAGAAAGTTGATGCTTACCCACAAACTTCTGTGGGGTGGAGCTCTTACGCTTCGCCATGTTGCTGGCAATTCTCTCTATGACAGCTGGTCTTTCAAAGGATATCAAAGACATGTTGTTCTCCATCAGGATCTCTGGATTCTTACACTCATCCATAGGAGATGCTATACAGAACCAAAAGTCCACATCAGAATCACTTGCTGGCATGAGGAAACCAAGCAAGACACAGTTGATTTTATTTAAAGCTATACTAAACAATGAGCCTCAGAACTTTGAGGAAGCCTATCAACAATTCTTATATAACGTCTCCAGGTCCTGCCAGCTACTAGAACTCTGCATAGATTCAGGAGTGAATATTAGTTTGAAAGCCTAATGCATCATTGTAGCTTATCATGAGCCTTTCAAAAACTGCTAATTACAAACTAAAAGTCAGTCTTTGCTACAAATCATTCATAAATATGGTAAACTTTACAAAATCTATCAGAACTGAATACATTTAAAAATGAAGGTTGTACAAGGCTGACTTCCTATCCATTAATCCTATCTGTCAGTCATCAGACTTTTAAAGTGGACCTGTGAGGATAGATATGAAGCTCCCATTGATAACTTGTTTTCTTCCCCCAAGAGTATGTACACCACAATGAACCTCTCTAATATGGTCCCTTTTGGGCTGTTAAATATACAATTAAAAGTGTTTTGTTATACCCGATTGATAACTGCAAAAAAAAAAAAATCAAAAACATGTTGATCCTGCCAGAAATCTAGTCACTTACCTGTGCTCTCTGTCTGTGTTGCAATTTTAGCAGTTACATTGTTCCCAGTTACCTCTGAAGACTACAGAACATCTCCCCCTATGTCGTCCTAAGGTGACAACGCTGCTCCTCCAAACAGGCAAGTGAGTAAGTTGTCATCCTATGACAGAGTATGTTACTGAAAGGATCCCCAGGTGAAAAATAAAGGAAAGGAGTCTGAAAAAAAGGAAACTAATGGTGCCACCTTGTTTTTGGGTTTAGCTATACTTTAATTCTAGGCTCCAGGGCTGTCATCCTGGCGAGTAATTGACTTAGAACAAGCATACAAACAGTGGTGTCTAAATAGCCTGAACTTCCATCCTGAAGACTTGTTCTAGATCAGTTACTCACCAGCCATTGACATCAGGATCAGGATTGCAAACCTGGAGCTTGCAACTTTAACACAAGTCAGCAATGGCAACTTCCATATTTACACCCTCGCAGGTGTACTTTGAGCCTCCAACTAACATGGCATAAAATACACAGCAATAAACTCCAGAGTTTATAAAAAATAAAAACTTTTTTTTTCGTGTGGGTTTGTGTAGTATTACATAGTAAGTTAACACATTTGCTGGCACCCTTACAGCTCATTGAAACAAATGATTTCTGAAAAGTGAAATGGAAGGGTACCAACAAATCTGTCCACATCTGTACATTAAATGTAAGTGCATGTATGTGTTATAAGAAGTTCTTTTATGTCACGTATACATGCTGCTCCTCTATTTTACCTTATCACTATTACAAAAGTTGCAGAAGGAAACGCCAAATCAAATTCTAGCAACTCATTTAGGGCAGTATAATGGAGGAAAGAGAGAGTCTGACTGACTGCTATGGGCAATAAAAGCGTTTCTTCTTTCAAACACTTTTGCTACTGATGCTTATAGTAATTCCAACACTGCTGATACTTCTTTTTTCCCCGAGGGAATTTCTTGATTGAAATTTACCCAGTCAAAAATAATTTCCAAAAATATCCCAAAAAATTCCAAATCCAAAAAATATCCGCAAGGCTAAATTAACTGACTGGATGTATACAGCAACTTGGGACTACGGGGTTGATTTACTAAAGGCAAATAGGCTTTTTATTTTGCAAGGGGATTTTCCCTTAGCTTAGTGAATGAGGTGAAGCTCTGCCGACTTCCTAAAATGGACCAGTACAGTGTTATCTGAGCACCAGTCAATAACCTAATAAAAAATCTGCACTATCTTCCTCTTTCTATTGCATAATACCTTGTCAGAAACAGGTTTGCTTTGCTTACACACTCAAAGGTCTGGGTAAGCTGCCTCCAACATTCTGCTGTGCGATGGGGAGTTAGGATTGTAACAGAGGAGAGCTGGTATATCATAGCATAGCAGTGTGCTGGGGAAGCTTTCTGTTGATTAAGTTGCCAGTCTTGTGTTGGTGAATGTTGTGGGTAAGTGCCCAGACTAGTGACAGTGTATGTTGTAGGTCAGAGCCCAGTCTTGTGATTGTGTATGTTGTGGGTTCATGCCCATTCTGGTGGCTGTGTATCTTGTTCAGTGATAGTGTACTGTCAGTGTCAGTGTCCAGTATGGGCGGTGAACAGCCGTGTAAAAGGATGCTCTGTACATTTCAATTCAATTCAGAACTATCTTTCTGCAGTGCAGCAACAACAGAAGACAATGCAACACAGGCACATATATACTCTTGAAAATGACTGCAGTTAGCGTGAGACAATTAAAATTAGTCACAATATGGCAGAGCAAACAATAAAAAATACATAAAAGTATAGACAAGAACTCAAATGTTGCAATGAAAACAAACCAATAGTCTTCAGACCCCCTACACTAGGGGAAAAAAAGCCTTACATTTTTCAACTGTGTATCAGATGTCAAAAGGGATAACACTGAGGTGTACTTACCACTATGAGGCCCCGTTCCATGGCCACTCTCCAGTCCTGCATTTTGTAGATAGTTGTGACAACGCTCTTTATGTTCTTCAAGGGAGCTTCGCTGCTTGTAGCTCCGGCCACAATAGTTGCACTTATGAGGTTTACCAACTGCAAAGACAAGAAGTCAGGTCAATAAATTTTTGCTTACAGTGCTAACTTACCATTTTGCTAAATTTTCTTAATGTATAAATAACAGTATTAGGTGAGATGGTTGCACTAGTTGTTTGGCTGATATCATTTCTAGCCAGGTGTATTTAATAAAGCACCACTGAAACTTCAATAACCCACACCAACCAATCACAATTCCTCTGCTATTAATCTGAACTACTTCTCAGCATCTGCTGTGAAGTTTGAGGATTGATTGCTTCAGAGTACATGCAGCTACAGAGATTAGTAAGGGGTTGCTTTAATGCTCATTTATGGTTTGTTAGATGTGTAAATATTTGAATTCCCATAAACTGGTCTTAGGTTCCCTTGAAAAATTTGTGAAGTACCTGTCTAGCATTCCAGTTCTCTGTTGGAGAGAGAATATGACTTCAACTGAAAGCTAGAACATGGTTTAAGTGGGCACAAATGCACTTTATTACACAGAGGGGCTTTTTCTGTTTGACGCTCTGATCATTCAGCTAATAATATGGAAATACATAGACAAAATCCCTTAGGCCCAAATTTATTTCTAGTGTTGAATAAAACAGAGAAGTATTAGAACTGTGAAGTTCTAATACTGAGTAATGCAGAGTTAATCGAGGATATTGTAATTGGGGAGTCATTGGGTAATAGTGATCACAATGTGATTACTTTTAATATTGAACACAGAAAAGGGAAGTGTACTGGAAGGACTAGAACCCTAAACTTCAGAAGGGCCAACTTTGATAAGCTGCGCAACCTAGTGGGGAAAATAAAAT
The DNA here is from genome assembly GCF_000935625.1 of Nanorana parkeri. Taxonomy (NCBI): domain Eukaryota; kingdom Metazoa; phylum Chordata; class Amphibia; order Anura; family Dicroglossidae; genus Nanorana; species Nanorana parkeri. The sequence goes on from NW_017306393.1 coordinate 565,684, forward strand.
GGGAAAACTTATTTCAAAACCTAAACACAGAGTTTTAAATGCTGTCTGTGTTCCTGCAGAGGAGATTTTGCCCTCATTTTCTGTTTTGTGTAGCACCCATACAGGTTCTAATCCTTCTCTGATCTACCTTGCCAGAAAAAAATGTCTGGAGTTGGGTTCTAACCTACTGCTCTATTCAGATTGTTGGATGCTTAAAATACAATGAATGCACGTCAGGTGAAAGGCACGTCATCCAAAGGTCTGATAGTTTCTCCTTTGTGTTAACCGGTCAAAGCAATGTAACCTGAAAAAAGAAACTTTGTGCGGTTTCTCCGCTAATGCGTAATGGTGGGCAGATTACGGTTACATTGTCAGGTTAGTGCGGTGATTACTCTGAGTTGTTAGGTTCTGCAGTGGTTTTGTGTTCTCACAAGTCTCAGTCACAGGCCAGGTTACAGGAACAATTGGTGTAATCAGCAGTCTGATTGAGGGTGTGGAATCCCCAGCTCACTCCAGGAATGCTGCTGGACAAACACTCCCTCTCGGGCGGGATTTTTTTTCCTCTCCGTTGGGTTTAAATCCCTCAGGGATATTGCTCAAATATTTGTGTTTCTTATGTTTACTAGGTGAAAGAACTGAAAGTTACCAAGCTAGAAAATATGACCTTCAAAAGGTTCACGTAATTTCTGTTGTATTTACTAATAGATACAAACCAATGCTTTCTCCTTAAGGAACATTCACAATCATACTTTATACTAAGGATGGCCATACTGTGTACATTAATTTAACCCATGTTGGGTTTGTTACCACTTTGCATTTTTAACTGCCTTGCACCTTCCATAGATGAGGTAAAAGTTAGAGTAGCAGATCCCTGTAAGTTCAAGGACCGGCAGAAGTCTCACTATGTGTAATTCTCTATGAGCAGTTATGGCTCACCTTTTTTGACTAACTCAACAAAGATTGGACTAGACAATCATAAAAGTAACAAGGTTTCAATGATGCAAAGAAAACCCCCCCAAAAAACTCTTCAAAAGTGAATGATTTCCAATAAAAATAAAACTTTACGCAAAATCTTTCCAGATTCATAATCATCTGCCAGTCAAACGTTGCTATGAACTTCTCACACCTGTAGGTTAAAACATGTAGGTTACATGGACAAAAGAAGCTTCTCTACCAAAGATCACCTAGATTTCATATTTTATTCTCTAGGGGAATAAAAAATCTCACTGGTCCAATTCTGGCGAGAACTTTTTTACATTTTTTTTTTTTTTTTAAAGAGGCACATCAGGTTTAACGAGAACTGAAGCCAGTTTTTTTGGCTTAAGTCCTCTTCTGGGTCAAAGTATTACATTTACTAATGTACTCCTGTGATCCAAAGTCAGCATCTAGCCCGCTATTTGCTGACAGTACAGAGCCATGCTGCAGCCAGGAAAGATCCCAACAGTTTCGGGATCCACTCCGCTGCCTGATTGACAGCTGGCTCTGCAGAG
>NW_017306393.1:567229-571146 GCF_000935625.1 Nanorana parkeri
TTGTCCCTCCAACGAATGCTGGAGGAACAGAGGTGGGAGGGGGAATCCCTTGGGGAGCGGTGACTGATAGTTACCACTCTCTGCAGGGAGAAGACCGAGAGCTGAGCACTCAGTGGTTCATGATTGCTCAGCTGTTGATCTATAGAGCCAGCGCTCTCCCGAAACTTCTCCATTAAGTTCCATAGAAAAGTTATAAACCTGTTCAGAGCTGGTGAAAGAAAACCTTTCCAATAATATTTTTTTTTACATAGTATTCACAAGCAGCCCAAGCTATCAGCATTCACTAAAGCCCAGCTAAGTTTCCTCCATATACATATAACATCTCTACCGAACAAAACAGGAGATGCAACCTCAGAATCATAAACAAGAAGTACCTGCTAGTGTACTACACACAAGTAACTGCAAAGTGTGTATGACTATTAAAAAATTCCACGTGGCGTGACTAGAAACAGCTGCTAATCAGGTAGCAGGGTTCTCCTCCTTACCCTGACAAGGGAGCACATAATCCTTGGAGTGTTGGGTTGTGGCTTTATTAGTCTCCTAAGGAACATTGGGATATAAGCTAGTCACAGTCTTGTGCAATACATTCCCCAATTGCAGTTAATATGGGGTGGAGTCAAATGGAATTCAGAATACCTTTCTTTGGTGCTCAAAAGACACTAAAGTATGGATCCACTGAATTTAAAGAAGGCTGCTCAGCTGAATGAATGTACTTTTCTCATGAATTATAATAATGCATTTCTCAGATTAGGAGGGACATACTGAAATAAGCTTAAGGCTGCCTACAGACACCCAACATTTGCAGGCCATGTTACTGATGCACAGTTGGTAATAATCAGAAATGATATGGTTACTATTAGACAGCAATGAGAGTTTTTTGATTCAGTATAATTTTCTGTGAGAGGGATGCACCATTCAAATGTCCCCAGAAAGGTCAAAGGGGGTCCAGAACATAATATGGGCCCATTTCTTTTTTTTTTTTTTCCTTGCTCAGTCAGAAATCTACCTGTTAACGGGCACCCTAAACAGCAAGTTGTTGTCTACGAAACTAAAAAGGGGAGTATTATTTAGCTCAGGCCAGAAGAATCTGATAATCATAAACACATAAATGACACATTACTTTTATGAAAGCCTTGAAAGGGCATGTCCTGGGGAAGACATGAATTTCTCTCCTGAACTTCCTTGATGAGTAATGTAAGTGGCAGCCAGCCACACCACAATGCACTGGAAAATCCAGTCAAATCGACTTCTCACTTCCAGTCAGCACCACACCCCCACCTTCCAGCACAACTCTGACAGGTAGTGTGAGCGTCCTGACTGTACAATACAGGGAAAGAGCAGCAACGGTGGGGCCTCATATAAAATACCAGGTTCCTCTAAATGAGCTACATAAAGAGTGTTCAACCATATTCCTGCAACCCAAATCTCTTTATATATTTACAACACTGTACATGGTTACCAGTAATGTAAACTATTGCAGCATGGAAACTCACTAAAATCATTCGAGTAAATTGCAAATTTGGAAACTGAAATCAAACAATTGAAACCACAGACCTTTTTACAGTTTCACCTGTTTCAGGTTCAGGCAATAAAGAAAAAGAGTGTGCAAAGGGAAAATATGTGTATCAGCCCATAGCAACCAATCAGATTACAGCTTACTGAACGCACAGTGGTGAAAACACAAGATCTGACTGGTTGCATATTTTACATGTTTGACTTTGTTATTTGCCTTATTGCGTCAGCATGTTTGTGACCTGCATACATTATCTTTGTTAAAGGAGGGTCTTACTGAATGGTTTTTGGTGGAGGGGAGATGCTGGACCCCTCTTACAGTGATTAGCTTTCTCTGCCATTAATCATTTTGTTCCCATGTTTTATGTGAAATAACACATCCTTGCCTCACTTAAGCCTGCAACCAGTAAACCAACCAGCTGAGTGCATCGCTAAAGCCTGCAGCACCCAGGGGCCAGCAGGGAGAAGCAGGTACATTTAATATAATCTCGGGATGTGTTATTTTATACAACTCTTCTAAAAAAGTGGAACTCTTACAGCCGTAGTTAGAAACATAATTGTAAGAGGAACAAATGACAATCTTTGTTCTATTCAGTAGAGGCCACTGAATGGAAATTGTCAGCTTTCTGTTCTGCATTACATGGGAAGGGTAAGGGGCTACCGACATTGGCAAGTCCTAAGAGAAAGGAATGCTATTTGTATAGGAATGGATCAGCATGCTCTTTAATGAGAATGCAAATTCTACAGCAGGGGTCAGCAACAGGTGGATTGCAATCTACTCTTTGATCAAGGCCATGTGATGGGTAGATGGAAACCCGGCTATGCCATTCACCAGCTCCTAACCCCACCTGCTGCCACTTAGACCTCAGACGAGAGTGGAAATAGGCATTTTAGAGTTGAGGCAAGTTCTAGGTTCCTGCTCTGCTCTGATAGGCGCCACTGTATCTGAGGTCTGGTGAGTAAATTGTACAGTGAGGGATGAGGTAATTTGTGCTGTGGGAGATTTAAGCTTAGGGGATAAATGTTTGTTCTGGAAGGGTGGTATTTTTGATTGTTGGGTGGGTGGGGTTTGTGGATGTGTGTTAGTTATTCCTGATCTCTACACTGTGTGTTACATACTACTGACCTTTGCATTGCTCATTACTTTCAACTGATCCCTACACTCTGCGTTAGTGACGTCTGACCTCTGAGTACTTACTCCTGACCCCTGCACTCTGCGTTACTCGATGTGCATTACATGCTGCCGAACTCTGCCCGGCGAGTTACATGCTGCCGAACTCTGCCCGGCGAGTTACATGCTGCCGAACTCTGCCCGGCGAGTTACATGAAGAGTTACATGCTGCCGAACTCTGCACTGAGAGTTACATGCTGCCGAACTGTGCACTGCGAGTTACATGCTGCCAAACTCTGCACTACATACTACTGATCTGACACTTCAAACCTTTCTTACTTTTTAATGCTATGCTAGATTATCTAATTATCTAGATGTTAAAAGTGCACGGCACCCAGGTGATGTTTCATCTATCCCATGTTGTTCAGGTAGATCTCTACCTTTCCAAGGTCGCCTACTCCAGTACTAGTTTAATTTTACCATGGCACTTAGGAGAATGGATGCCTTGTGCCTAGCTTTGTCTTGATCCTAGCACTATTGTGGCTTTGGGAGGGCACCAAACCAGGAAAAGAACAGTACACAGTGGAAACATCTGGGCTGCAGGAGCTGCCAAGTTTGGTATTACCTATTGGATTCAGGCATGTTCAAAAATATCAACAGTACCATTGCTTTTATGTTAATTAATGGAGCCAACTGTGCAAAGGAAGAAAATGTATTGCATTACTCATCATTTAAAAGGAGAACTATGAGGTGAGTGCTTTTCACTCCCCTCATAGTTCTAGCTGACCTGTGACAATGAGACTGTCACAGGTCGGCTAGAACTATGAGGGGAGTGAAAAGCACTCACCTCATAGTTCTAGCTGACCTGTGACAATGAGACTGTCACAGGTCGGCTAGAACTATGAGGGGAGTGAAAAGCACTCACCTCATAGTTCTAGCTGACCTGTGACAATGAGACTGTCACAGGTCGGCTAGAACTATGAGGGGAGTGAAAAGCACTCACCTCATAGTTCTAGCTGACCTGTGACAATGAGACTGTCACAGGTCGGCTAGAACTATGAGGGGAGTGAAAAGCACTCACCTCATAGTTCTAGCTGACCTGTGACAATGAGACTGTCACAGGTCGGCTAGAACTATGAGGGGAGTGAAAAGCACTCACCCCATAGTTCTCCTTTAATGTACTAAACTAGGATTATTCTATTGCTAGGTCAACATGGTGTGGCCTTGCAAGCACAGTATGCTTTTTGTCTATATTTTCTTTTATGCTGATATATATATATATATATTATAAAAT
>NW_017306393.1:571318-573525 GCF_000935625.1 Nanorana parkeri
ATGTAAAAAAAAAAAAAAAATTATTATATGTTGCAGCTTCTGAGCATTGTTACTGGTGTATAATAAAACTACTTTGCCCCAAGAGTGTGCCAAAAAATGAAGATGACCCACAGTCAAAGGGGTAGCACATGGAAAAATGCCAAAATAAGCATTTACACAAACATTTCCTTATAAAAAAGGAACTCACCTGAGTGTGTTCTGAGGTGGCCGGTAAGTGCATCTCTCCTTCGACAGGCGTAGCTGCAGAATGGACACTTAAAGGGTTTCTCCCCAGAATGTAATTTAATGTGACGCAAAAGATTCCCCTTTTGAGTGAATGATGCTCCACACTGGTTGCAGTGGAAAGGGCGCTCCCCTGGATAGAAAAACAAATTAATTCCACTTAGTAACAACTATTAGCAGCTACACCCCATAAACTTGATATTAGGAAAGCTGTGTTGTGCCTTTAAACCGAACTAGCAATCACATTTTCACTTCATTTTCAGCCTTCAAAATCAAAAACATTTGCTACAATTCTCTTACAATGAGATACAGTTGCCTTCAGTGAAATCCTACAGTGGACAAATCCTAATGTAGACAAAGGTTATCTCAAATATTGCAGATAATAACAAGAGCGAATGCAGGACTGGCGAACAGCCATACAGGTAATAAGAAGGTGCAGTAGAGAGCCCAGGGATTAGGGACTCCTGGGGTGCTTGAGAAAGCAACTAAAAGGTAGGTGTAGACACCACTGAGTGCTATAGTCTGTGCCGTAGGGGGAGCTTGAATAGTCACAGGTATACTTTAATATCAAGTTTCCCCGTTTGTTTTCAAATAAACATTTTGAGTTACTACAGAGCTTACCTCAATTTTTATGACTTTCACATGTTTGGTTTTCCCTATTTTGTTATTGTTTTAAACATAGAGATTTGTAGCTTTGGTCAGTAGAGAGTGCTCAATGGCTCACTGAAATTACTCAGAGAATTCATGGTTGTGGGCAGATTGGCTGAACCAAGCTTGCATTGTGGAATAAGGGGACGTTTTTGTCTAGGGGACTGGAGTAAAGCACTTATACTTTAGTTGATCCCCGCTCCCTCCAGGTTTGTAGACCGGTCCTTACAGCCTCTCCTCCCCTTTGCTCTGGCAGTCTAAAGACCGCTGACGTTATCACATCTAATGCAGGTTTCATAGACCTCCATACATAGAGGGTGCTGAGGGATATTCCACAGAGCGGAAACAGAGAAAAGGCGCACACTGACTGTGAGGGGAGCGGGGTTCAGGTAGATAAAATTGCTTTAGACCAGTTTAGAAAAAAACAGGCACCTTACCCTTGCAGTGCAGAGACAGCCCCACTGCAAGCGTAATTTTTTTGGTTTTCCCGGAAATAAGCTTTAAAGAAGAGCATCAATACCCTCACCTATAATTCTATATGGAGATTTTGAAAAAATAATTGTTGGCCCCCATTAAGGACTGCAGCTGAGAAAGACTTGGTTGGCTCAACCTCAAAGAGAGTTTATGCTGATATTTAAATAATCCACCAGTTTCATAAAAGCTATTAATTGTTCCAATATTTTTATTTTGTGAGAAAAAAAAATATTTTCAAAGTTGACTTATTTCAGAGAAACAGTTGACTTTCACAATAGTAATTTTTACCACATAAAATATTGTACACAATTTCAGAACTTGCACTAAACTGATGAATAGACTTTATATGAAAAAGTAACACAGTCTCTTTAAAGCAGGGGTCTCAAACTCAATTTAGTTGGGGGCCAACGAACAAACACACACATTTTTTAGTCCCGTGGGGGCCGCTACTATATACGGTACCAGTTTTAATGTATGCACATGTTACAAGCGGCAACTGTCACCGATTCAAATTAATGATCGGGTGACAGCTGCTGCATGTAAACGCCTGCACACCGCATGTAATCATATGTGAAAGGATTACATGCAGTTAGGAATCAATCACCAGCCCTGGATACACAGTTGTATATCCAGGGATAGTGATTGATTATTGTAACTGCATGTAATCATATCACATACGATTACATGCGTTATGCAGGCGTGTACATGCAGCGGCTGTCACCAGATCATTAACTTGAATGTGACAGTTGCTGCATGCAAACGCCAAATTTGGCATTCCTGCTGCAGGAAAATGCAAGTTTGTGACACAGGAATCCCTAAATCGCACCTGAAATATAGGGGACCCCCACCCCATTCCAACCCCC
>NW_017306393.1:574548-576189 GCF_000935625.1 Nanorana parkeri
CCCCATCACACATTTAATACACTGCCCCCCCAGCACATATAATAATATACTTCCCCCCTCCCCCCCAGCCCCCAGAACACATAATTGCATCACCTGCTTGCATCTGTGCAGGGAGGAGACGCATCTTCATTCCCTGGTGCTCTAGTGGTGATTAGGAAGGTCTAGTGCAGACCTTACTAATCATCCATCATTCGGCCGAAGCTCAGAACTGACAGAGCTCCGGCAGGAGCAGCTCTGCGGGCTGCATCCAATAGAGATGCAGACCATGTAGCTGCTCCCGCAAGTCGGGCACGCGGTCCATGACTGTGTGCCCGACTTGTCAGCTGGCCACATAGTACCGGCTCGCGGGCCGGTACTTTGAGACCCCTGCTTTAAAGTGACACTAAACTAAGAAGTTGAACCTTAAAAGGAGAACTATGGCCTAACCCGTTTTAGCCCTAGTTCTATTCAGGGTCACTGGAGGACATATACTTATGTCCTCCGATGACCCAAAACTCAGTATATAGCGGACATGCTGAGAGCACAGAGCCGCACCGCAGCCGGGACAGATCCCGACAATACTGTCAGATAGCTCTGCCTCTATAGAAGGTTATTGCTGGAGAAATGGAGGGGGGAGGGGGGAATCCCTGCGTGGATCGGTGACTGACAGTTACCACTCTCTGCAGGGAGAATGTCGGGAAATCAGTAAATCGGCGGTGTGTGTTTTTTTTGCTGACTTCCCGATCAATAGAGCTGACCTGTGACAGCTTCTTTCTCACAGGTCGGCTTGAATTATGGGGATTAATGTTTTTCACTCACCCCATAATTCTCCTTTAAAAATGCATTCAAGTACCTTAAAGTGACATCAAACCTTGCGATTGTTTTTGTATAGAAGGGAGGCACAGATTAAATGTAGCTCTGTTATTTGTTTAAAAATGTTTAAATTCCTACTGGGTCCCCACATCACTATCCCCCCACCCCGGTGCCTACATCAGCTAAGCGGCTGCTGTGGAGGTACTCGTGTGCGCTTGTTCCCGGCCATGCCCGCAGTAGCTGTGTGTGTCCAGAGACACACAGCCCTGCGGCAGGCCACGCACCGCTCCTCTCCGCCAAAAGGGTTGATTGATGGTAGAAGGAACTAGGGATGCACCGATATATCGGCCGCCGAAACATATCGGCTAAAAATTGCACTTTTGGCATACATCGGCGCATCCCTGGTTTCTTTTCTCCCCGCTGGGCGCTGCTCTTTGTTCCAGCGGGAAGAAAAGAAAGTGACAGCCGGCCAAGCGCAGCAGGACGAGAGCACTGTGAGCGGCCGGCGTCTCTCCTCCCACACCGCTCGCCCATCACAGTCCGGCAGAGTGGTGTGGGGGCGGAGACATCACTGTCGCAGGAGGCTGGGCTCTCCTATCTACACCGCTCGATCAGCCTCCATTGACAGCGTGTCAGAGAGAAAAGCAAGGTACACACACTCAGCGATCAGTGATCGCTGAGTGTGTGTACATAATTGAGGACATGGTATGTTAACTCTATCTTCAATTATGAATGGGAGTGATCTACATCACCCCCATTCATTCATAATTGTAGTTATAGTAAACAAACAATGTTCTCATGTTATCAATGAACAGGAACACTCATAAAGGATTGCTGTTCATTGATTGA
>NW_017306393.1:576302-679726 GCF_000935625.1 Nanorana parkeri
TGATCTACATCACCCCCATTCATTCATAATTGTAGTTATAGTAAACAAACAATGTTCTCATGTTATCAATGAACAGGAGCACTCATAGAGGATTCCTGTTCATTGATAACAGGGGACACAGAAAAAGAGATTGGAGGACTCTGTGTTGTCAATCTCTTTTTCTATTTTAAAAGGGAAATATCAGGGATCTGTTTAGACCCCTAATATTTCCCCAAAGCCCCTAAAAGTAAAAGTAAAAAATAAAAATATTTAATAAAAAAAATGAACAAATAAAAAAGTTTATAAAAAATAAAATATTTTAAAAAATTGAAAAAATAAAAAAACATTTTCGGTATCGGTTTCGGCCTGACATTTTTTATTTCGGTTCGGTTTTAAAATGTCCATTTTGGTGCACCTCCAGAAGGAACCTATGGCTCTTCTGCCCTCAATCTCTTCCCTCGCATCCAGGAAGTTCGGAACGGAGGATTGCTTTGGGGACCGGCGGCTCCAACAGGCAAGTGTGGGGGGGAAGGGGAACACAAAAAGGTACTTGGCATTTTTTACCTTAATGTAGAGAATGCATCAAGGTAAAAAAAATGCCCTGCCTTTATTACGACTTTAACAATTAACAAAAATGTATTTTATTTGTGCATCACTCGGCTGTAGATCATTAAATCATCTCTAAATTCATGCTGACGCTGTCCTTCCTTCTGGAGGTTGGTTACTTTAGTTCACTGTGTGTGTTTGTAAAGTAGCCACTGCTCAAGCTCACTCCTGTGATGCACTACAACGGCAATACAAATGAGTAAACTAAACATGAGATTGTAGTCCATCATGGGAGCAAGCTTGGAGCGGTGGCTACTTTATAAAACACACACAGGGTCCATAGGGAACAAAAAGTAGCCACCCTCCAGAAGGAAGGACCGTGTAAGCATGAATTCAGAAATGATTTGATGATCTACAGCCAAGCCATACCCAAATAAGTTACATTTTTGTTAATAGTTATGGTACCTGAATGCATTGAGATTTACCTCCTGAGTTTATTGCCACTGGTGTTTGACAGACACAATAAGGTGCTCGGCACATATGGATCACGCTTTCCACTACAATGATAAATCTGACTGACCATTCTTTTGAAGGTCATGGAGCACCCTTTATTTCAGTCACCTTTAATTCAGTTTGTTCTATGCAGAGATGTTTTTAAGGAACCCTACAAAGAGTTTTGTACTCCCCATGTGACAGTGTGTTCACATGGATTGAGTCACATGATCTTCCATCCCCAGGTGTAGTAGGTTTTTCCTTCAGCTCTCTGAGCTGAACAGAGAGGTAAGGGGGTGCAGGAAAGCTAATCATATAAAGAGGAATAGTGGAAGGATTACAGCAAACAACTTGTGTTGCCCAGAATGGAAAAAAAGCACATGTTTGCTTTACAGCGGAATTCCAGGAAAACACCTAAATACACATTTAAAATACATATATGGTGACCTGACTTTTCGCTACTGCAGTTAAGTACAGTATTTTTACTAGGCCACCTCCCAGTCCTTAGATTGTGACTGAACAATGGAGAAAGAGCAGCATATTGATAAATTCATCCCTCTGTTGTTCTACTCTCTTCTCCTAACATCATCTTCCTAGTCAGCACAAACACTGTACTACACCTGATTAGCATGTAGTGTTTTTCCTCCCTCTCCTAGTCTGTGCTCTACTGTATAGGGCATTACAAGAAGCGGATATGAAGTCACATTTTAAGTGCTTACACTAGTTGACTTTACTCACTATTTAGTGCTTTTGTATATCTTCCTGGAGTTTAACTTTAAGCATTTACTCATCATTCTTGCACATAAAAATGATCACAATGGGCCTTTGAATATGCAAAAGTTTATGCAATTCAAAATTCAGTTCCAATAAGTAAAATTTAGTGCAAGTTATGGTAGCACACTAGTATTATTGAGCATAGACGAAAGAACAACCCATGTATGTTTTATTACCATGTACTGTTTTAAATAAAAGATGAGGAGAGATAAGACAAGAATGCCCCCAAAAAATATAGTTACAAGACAGCAGAGGCGCCCATGTGGAAGAGATGAACTGATCATGTTTCTTCAATTTAGACTTTTATTCAATGAAACACGCACATAATAATCGACTTTCGTGAGAATAAGATGGCCACTTTTTCAGGAGTGTGTGAGGAGACACTTTAAGCAGCGCACCCTCTTAAAGAAGTGGCCATCTTAGAGCCATGAAACGCATTGAGACTGCGATTGTTATATGTGTGTTTTTCGGAATAAAAGTCTAAATTGAAGAAACACGCCCATTTCATCTCTTCCACGTGGGCGCCTCTGCTGTCTTGTAACTACGTTTTTTGGGGGCATTCTTGTCTCATCTCTCCAGTACACATCCAGTCCCTCTAGCTGCCGAGCTTTGGATCATCCAAACTCCACCCTGAGGAGCATTGAGAGCGACCTTCCTGCACAGGGACAGATATATTCCCTGCACGCCTTTTTGCACCTTAGATTGCCCGATATCCCCAAGGGGATTTCTTGCAACCTATTTATGTGAGTCTCACAATTCCTTCTACATTTAAAATTTATCTATAGCTTTGGACTATAAAATACTATACTCAGTCGGATCTCTCCTGGGACCTTGTCTTCAATTTAGTTGCTCCTACTGTTTGGAGTGGTCTCTCTCTCTGAACCCTAAATAAGAGATAGCTGCAGGAGTAAATGGTTCTGATTTTAGCAAGTGCAAAGGTGGCCTTACTGCGAAAGTAATGGTACTGAGCACAAAACCCATTACAATATCTGATTCAAAGTTAAAGCTGAGCTCCAGGCAAATAGTTAGATAAACAGATGAAATACCTTTAAGGTAGTAGTTTCTGCCAAAGAATTTGAATTTCCCTCCATCCAGTTCTCAAATTTACACCGCTCTTTAACACAGTACAGGGCAAACATGATTTTTCTTAGCTGCACTTGATTAAAACTTGCAGGTCTTTCCCATCCTCAACTTCACAGGAAATGGAGAAGCAGCACAATGAAAAGCTCTGTCACAACGCTCTCTCAATCTATTAGCATGCTCTTTGTTAGCACATGAGGACTGCAGCAGAGCTCATTGGCTCCTTTTGCTCCCTCTCACAGTGTGAGTTTTGCTGAACAGTTGACTGAAAGAGGTCAAACCCAAATCAAAATGAGATGTTTATACTGTTTGAGATTATAAAATTGCATTTAGTGATGTAATAATGAATACATATCTGCATTCACGTGTGTCTTTTAGAACTGCTTGGAGTTCAGAATTAAAATCTGCATTGGAGAGATAACCCATTGAGTGACCAGATAGCAATCCTTGTTGTGGAGGGTTCTGCACTGCAGCCCAGTATATACCCTAAAGCTGGCCATACACCTAACAATTATCTGCAGATTTTCTGTGGTCAGATGGAAAAGGTGCAACAGATTCCTCGATCTATGCTAAACTGTGCGGATGGAGTAATCTCCACCTGGGCCAAACTGTCTGCAGATAATTGTAAGGTGTATGGCCAGCTTAACAGATGATGTTGGAGGCTACAACATAAATGCATTATCATGTTGTTCCCATAGAAAAGTATTTTAACCCACAGCCCAGAGCCAAGAAGGTACACTCCAGTGCATGTAAGTAAATTCTTGATAAAGCAACTTTAGATAATGCTAGTTGAGGGTTATGGAAAGGATGCCGCACATATCATACAAAGGCCCCTAATTAACAAAAAGAAAAGATGTTGTCACATCACACCACATAAGATCACTTGTTCCCGGCCATGACGGACCAGGTAAGTCCCTGGCTTTATTTACAAGCAGTCCAAAATATTCTCTTGCATTAGTTTCATAAATAAGCCAAATGTGATGTGACCACATACTGATTCATGCCATAAATTCTGATATATCAATACGTTGTACTGTAGAACTCCCTCTTAAAACAATAAACAATGTTTCACTTTAATGATGCTGTTCATTTTCGAACGTTTGTATTTGATATAATTGGGGTTGGCTGCTCCAATGCAAAATGCCTGAAGGATCTGATTGTAATATTACCTGAGCTATTGCAAGTACACACATTATAATCTTCATGATTCTTCATTCCCAGCAAACGATAGCATGCAACCAACACTTGAGCCTTTGCTGAACGACATCTGTTATGGTGCTCTGCCTGTGTGTTATAATCTTAGCTGAAGTTTTGTAACCATTCCATCTGTCAATACCACACACTTATCTTTACACTGTTAGTACCTCATCATGGTACTGTCAGTGTAATTTCCCATACCTGACATATATACTAATTAAACAATAAATAACTGAAGTTTTAACTACTATTACAGAAGTGTTATATTGTGCTCATGACTGAATGAAATTAGTTTTAGTAATGAGAATGGATAAGTGTAATGAGTTTACCCCAATTTGCTCAAACAAAGTGGAACTTTGAGCAAGAGGTTTATCATAAATTTAGACTTGGGCAATAATTTGTTGACAGCCTCACTTCCCCAACTACCACTTCTGCCTTCTTCTCTGTAAATATACCTTATGCTTTCTGTTGCAACTGCCCACAACCATGCTTTCTAAAAGGGCAGCAGATAAACTGCTTACTATTAAAGCCCATTTTGACCCCACAAGTGTGTGACTTGCCTCCCAACCTTCCATTGTTAACAAAAGGGACACAGTAAACCCCACTTCACATTCCTACCGAATTTGACCAAAGCTGGACAGGTCAAACTCTTATTTGGCAATTCCGTCTCCTTTGGGACCTTAAAATGGTGACTGTTGGGAGATATGCTTATTGCTAATCTACACAGTGGGCACTATGGAATGGCTAGGTTTGGATTACTGCATGTTTCCTGTTAAAGCCCAACTGTACCCTCACGGAAAAAGAAACAGTTAAACCCAGAGTCCTGCAAATATTATTATTATTATTCCTATAGGTTTACTTTAAATTATTTCAGAAATAATCTCTGACAGCTCTTAAAAATCCTCTGTTCAGTCCACAGGGAGCACAGGCAGACTGCTGCCTTCTGTGTGAGAGCTATGGTACTCCGCAGCAGTCTCAATACTTAAAGTTAGAGCCCTCCAATCAGCAAAGCTCATGGCTCTGGCTGAACAGACAGCTACAGCTCGGACTCAGTGGAAGGCCTGTGGGACAACTGCAGAGAGACCCCTGTTCTCACATATAGCAGACAGGTTCATCTCTCCAGCCTGCAACCCAAACACAGGATTTTGTTAAAGTTTAACTCTGGGCAAAACATTTAATTATGAACAGTTGACTGAAAGAGGTCAATCCCCGCACTGCAAGGGTTAACTGCTTGTTTTTGTTTAAGTGCTAAAAAAAAAAAAAAGGAGAGTTTACTCACTCGAACCGCTGAACCAAACTCTCCAGTCTCTGAAGCCCGTCTCCTCCTCTTACACTGCAGCATTGGAATCTTTCTCAGCATCCTCATGTCTACACATCATGCATAGAACATCATGATTTACAGGACCTTAGACAACTGCAGTGGAGGGGGCGAGAAGCTGGAAGGACCGGTCTAAGAGCAAGCCAGCTCTGCGGTTCAGGTGAATATAACTTTTTTTTTAAGCACCTAGACAAAAACGTGCAGTGAATCCTTGCAGTGCAGGGGTAGCCCCACTGCAAGAATAAAAGTTTTGCCCGAAGTTCTTCTTTAAGCTACTGGACACTCTTTCTTGCAAAATGAAGTCTTTAAGAAATGATTATTTGCAGAACTCTGGGTTTAACTGTTATGATAAAATATTAAAGGTCTATCTTGCTTTGATAGCATGTGCCCCAAGAACATGATAAATAAAAGTGTTCAGATTGTTATTCTTCTATAACACTTAACAATTAAAAGGATGTTTGAAATTTGTTGCAGAAGTTAAAAAATCCTTCTCCTTGTACACAAGGAAATTATATAAGAATGTAGCAATTTACAAATACAAACTGCTTAACCAGCTATGCATGCATATTGCATGTAGAGACCATTGAGCACTATCTGACCAGGTTTTTGGCTGACATTGGTAACCAAAAGTGTAGTGTAACTGGTATAGATCTTGTTTATTCTGAAGTGTTGATTGGGTGGAAATCAATGGTGCAAAGTATTACTATACTAGTTAGCAAGCCTATTCCATTGCTGCACATTGTACAACTGATTCATAAAAATAAAACCTTAACATTATACTAAATGAACTGCATCCATCATGGTCTGACTGTCAATTAAATGGGTCATTCCAGTAAACACTGATATTTAACGTTTTGGTAGATGCGGGGGGTTAAATAACCACGGAGCAGCATTTTATAGCTCTCAAAGTCCAATGGTGAGAAACAACCAGAAGTAACATTTTGGTAGCTCATAACTTCTCCTACCAGACAAAGCCAGCACTAAAATCTCACTTTCTCAATGGAAATTTAATTTATTTATGATTTTGCTTTACACTTCACAGAATTCAGCTAGGGCAGAGGAGAAGTTAATGTACAAAGGTAGTTCTCTCTAGGAGCCATCAGACAACATTGTGACACTATGGAACATGTGTTTCCATTGACAACAATGGAAATAAAGTCAAAAAGTTCACACACTAGGTGTAATTTTATAGGCGTACCAGATACCAGGCTGCGGGCATTGCTCCAGCTCTAAGCCAGAGGATCAACACTATTTTGGCTACTAATGGGGCAATGAGACCACATAGTGCACAAGATATTTCAGCCACAAAATCTCACTAATGGAATCTAGAACAACATTAAAAACCAGCAGATTATTCAACCTACCAGCATCTGCCTTTCTCATAAATATCAGGTTTGGCTGGACAGACCCTTTTAGCTTTACAGGTCAGATACCTACAAATGGGCCCATGCTTAGTATACAAATTACAGAAAGTCCCAGGCATGGGTCCAAATGCCCAATCACCAGCATTTTTGTAACATTTTAATGGCCATAAAAAATGTGTACCTGCCTTGTAAATTTGAGTAAACCAGGCAATAGTATCAGGTAATATCAACATCAGATTCTACAGGCAGTTTGGCTTCTGGCTGCTTACCCGTGTGACTTCTCTTATGGACCATTAGCACATTGGGGCCAATGCAAACCATGCCACAGACGTCACATTTCAGTTTACCATTCGGAAGCCGGATTCCACCATCAAGAGACAGCTCCTGATTCATGCGACTGTCTGAGATCCCATTGGTTTCGGACAGGTGCTCTTCCAAACCGCTTTCATCATCCTGTGACTGGATTGGAGTATCTCGGCGAAGGGGCTTCCTATCCCCTTCCTCATCACTCTGCATCTCCATCTTTACTGAGTTTGCTAAAAATAAGAAAACATTTACATTAGTATATCATTTCTTCTTCATTATGCACTGTATGCATATAATAAAAAAAACCCTGTGCTGATAGAAATAGGAGACTGCCATTGCTGACCTCCTTTAGAAAATGGTAGTCGAGTATGTTTTTAATACTTTCAGAGTCACTCATTTGGAGCAAATGTGCAGCAAGTAAACGCAAAGCTCCTGATTTGCATATTTGTTCTGTACCAGTAACTCACAAATTACTAAAGCCAGAGAACAGCCATGCAACATAGCATTCTCAAAAGGACAGTTCAGAAATGACAGCCTCCATATAATGTTCAAATCTTATTCAAATGTTTCCTTTAAATTCAGTTTATAAGAAACTGACTAAATCTCTTGTCTCAGAGGAGTAACTTACAACCAATGTCATCAAATCTATGGGAAGTTAACGAAATCAGACAAATTAAAGTGGTTTTGTGATTGGCTGACACACATTATTGCCTTTTGTTCTATATTACCAGTAGACACGGGTTACCCAAAAAAAACAGAAAGAGCTGAATTAAAGTGAAACCATTTATTGGCCAACTCAAACCACAGTTTCTTTTTAGGGTAGGATACGCTGAATATGCATCCTGGCAAAGAAACCTAGGGTTTTCTAAAGCTTGCATTTTAAATCTGCGGAGTTTAACTTGTTTGACATTTTCTGTGTTCTACTACTAAGACAGACCTGACCGTACAGACCTGTAGAGCTTTATAATAATAAAGCTATGCCCAGAATGTTCCGTAATGAAACCCTTTCTACCATCTAGCAGAACTATTATAAACCCATGTGCTGGTACCCCAGAAGCTCACACTTGGTGCTCTTTTGCCCACAAAGCACATGGAATAATGTGCAAAACAAATCTTGGCAAACAACATTCATTTTAGTTTTGGATCATGAGAAATGGGTTATATCCTCTGCCAATTTTTCATTGGAATGATATTTTCTTTCTCCAAATTTCCCCTTACATCCAGCCGTGGTGACTGTAAAGCTGTAGATGTGACTTGACATCCCGTTTTACCTCTCTGTAGTACATTATTATAATATCTCATATGAACATCATAAAAGACCTAAAGGAGAACTATGGGGTTAGGGCTTTTAGGGCCTAACTATGGGGTTAGGGTAACAGGAGGACACAAACTAGTGTCCTCCCGTCACCCTAAGCTCAGTATACCACCTCAGTATAAAGTAGCCACCGCTCCAAGCTCGCTCCTGTGATGGACTGCAATCTCAATACAAATTAGTAAATTAAACGTGAGATTGTAGTCCATCACGGGAGCGAGCTTGGATCGGTGGCTACTTTACAACACACACAGGGACCATGGGGAACAAAAGTAGCCACCCTCAAGAAGAAAGGACAGTGTCAGCACCAATTCAGAGACGATTTAAGGATCTACAGCTGAGTAATACACAAATAATCTACATTTTCGTTAATAGTTAGGGTACTTGAATGCATCTTTAAGATTTAATTCCCACGTTTAGTGTCACTTTAAGCGTTATAATGAATAAAAAAAACTTACAACCCTCCCCACTCATTGTGTGCATCCCCAAGAGACCATAATAGAGTTTGTCAGAAATGGCAACCAGAGATCACTGCGATGAGGAGGTCCTACAGGTATTAGCATACTGATTGGTGAACTTATCGAAGACCTTTGAGCCTTCTCTCTGGTCATCTACAGGGATACCATATAGATGGGATAGAAGTAAAGGCAAACTAATAAAAGATTAACCCTTTGGATTCTGCAGCAGAAAACAAAGCCTATCTTAGACAGTTAATTGCTTCTAACTCCTTTAGACAACCTGGCCATAAAGGGCACCACAATTTTATCCTCAAGTGGCCTCACAGTTCATCAGTCTGCATACCTAATTGGATTCCATTTGTAACCAGCACAGGTGCACATAAGAAAGAAATAATTTATAATGGACACAACTTAAAACTATTTAGGCATACTGGCAATTTGTATCCTCATTAAATGTTCCTTTTTAACAAGTGCTTAAAAAAACAATTCTGTAGGAAAAGCTGACACAGTTAAGCTACCTACATGATATAAAGACCTATGAGATGAACCATGTGCATCACTAAGTAGCACCACACAGCAAACATCAGTTTTATGTCAGACATAGTTGACAAAGTCTACCTCCGAACTTCTCACCATGCGGTTTCATCTTTCTTCTTTCTGGCTCTTTTCCAGCAGGACGAAACAGCTGCCAGGTGTTTGCTGCAAGCTGTTTGCCCCTCTCCTTGTGGTTTGGCTGCATGAGCCCACAAAACAAGGGCACCAGGTCCCTTCCAGTGCAGGCGGTAGCAGAGCCCAAGCTCATACAGCCCTCATCTCCCGATCAGCACATCTCCATCCTTCCACTTTTAGATCCTGCCGTCAGTACTTGTTGTGTGCCTGTATCCTCTCCCACAGGGATGGAGCGGCGAACATCATCTCTCCATAGAGGATAAGTGCTGCAAGAGGGATCTCCTAAGAATCTACCTGTATAATCATACAGTCACACTGCTCTGTTGTTGTGCATGTGATCAGCAGGCATATACAAGTATTATTACTGTATAAGATTAAGAGCATGCAATGCCATATATCTCAGCATGACAGAATGCCTTTCCTGTAACAATGTACAAGTCTATGGCATTTATGTGTAACCCAGTAGTTAATAAACCAGCCATACTAGTAAGGGATATGCAATGTGTTAAACTACTATTCCCTGTTGGCTGGCAGGGCATGAAGTTCATAACAGCTACAGAACAAGTTTGCCAAACAATGGCATGACTACCAGAGCATGCTGGGAATTCTGGTTCAGTGCCATACTTCCATTCTGTGGTTTTCCAAGTCTGATGTCCCTATGGATTTGAATCTTGCCCACTTTCCTTATAGTCAGTGGCATCTTTTCTTTCTAAAAAGGTGTTTTCTGTTTTGTTTTTTACACAATGGGGCAGTTGAGTGGCAGTTTCTGTAAGAACTTACTGTTCTCCTACACCAAAAAGTTGAATCGATAAAATTAAAGCACAACTGACGTGTCACCCTTTTACCTCTTAACACTACTGTGCTCCTGCATGTTATAATCTATGACTGCTGTTTGCTTTAGAATACCTTTAACAACTTTTATTTAAGTGAAAATGCGGCTTCCTGTCCTCCAATGCTTTGTGGTGACATACATGTGTAACAAACACCCCACAAGTGTTGTCACACAGACTGTATTACATTGGAGTGGAGGGGCTGTGTAAGACCAATTCTGTTACTGAGTGCTCATTATTGAGTGCACTAAAGCGGGCTGTGCATGGAGTCTAAAGCTGGCCATACACTGACCTGCGGGGCTGAATGAGAAACCTCATGGATGGGGGAATCCTTCCCGCTGGACTTTTGTATTCTGACAACCATGCTGTACCTGCAGCAACAGTCATTGTACGGCCAGGAGATTTTGTCCCGCCTGCTTTGACAAACGTTGATTGAAAAAAACTAACTTGTGTCAAACGCGGGTGCTGAAAGGGCCACACACTGCTTTAATTTCAGACAAGTCAGCAGCTTCTGATTTGCCACATCTGGATGCAGGACAGATGCCAACATCAAGCTGTACAGAGCATTTTGTGAGCACTACTTCAGCCTGCAAGGAGGGAGGAAGTTTTGAGAGTGTGAAGACGGGTGAACGAAAAAAATCTGACACATTCTTCGATCCACACAAATCTCCCACTGTGTACATTGTATTTTGACTGCAGCACCTGCCGCTTTCAACACCCAAACAGCGCCTGCAGCTAATTGGCTGCAAGCACTCTTCAGCCAAAAAGTTTCCAACATGTAAGCTAATCTTAGGGCCACCCACAGATTGAATTTCAAATGATTCCTGCTGAATCAGCTAAAATTCCTTGTGTGTGTACCCAGGTATAGTCCTTAAAACCTTCCACCACCTAACAAGCTTTCAGGATGCTGTGTCAGCTTTTGCAAAGGATAGAATGATTGAGAAAAAAGGAGAAGGGAGTCAGTGGCTTTGGTGAAAATACGAGTGGCTTACTAGAATAAATAAGGACTAAGATTTAAAAAAAAAACAAAAAAAAACGGAGACAGCAATTGACTCCTCTAATAGGTTGGCACCATGTGCGGACTAAGGCTAGGTTCACACCTAGGCGACACCTCACGATCGCCGCGCGGTCAGGAATCGCCAAGGTGTGAACCAATCGCCTTGTGGGTGCCATTATATTCTAATGGCACCCCAGTCGCACCGCGCGGTTTCCCGCCGTGCTTCCGAACACAACCGTGGCTAAAACAGCCTCGCGTCGTGTATCGCAAAAAGAAGGTACATGTACCTTTTTATTGTGATTGCCGCGCGGATGTCACCCCATTGAAATCAATGGGTACGCCCGGCAATCGTTGTCTGCATTGTACAGGACTGCGCGATCCCGGGACGCGCGCCCCGCGTGTCGTGCGTTGTAGTGCAGGTGTGAACCTAGCCTGTAAGCTATGCTGGCTATACACGTCACAACCTCATAGTATTATTGACTTTACATTTTTGCCAAAGACCAAGTAGTGATGAGACCTACCTGAATCGATTTCTACAATCAGATTGTACAGTATATGGTCATTACAAAGCTGTCTTTGTTCTGCATCAATAGTAAGAACAGTGCTACAAGATATACATCATAGCTGCACATTGTCAGAATATAAATACATTTAATCTTCGGTTGTGGTTGTAACAGTTACAAAGATGAATGTATGACTGCTTTCACATCAGTCATCATATTCAAATAATATGCCTCATTGTTGATCACTATCTGATTGCTATGGCACAGTTTGCCAAGCATAGGAAAGGTTTCCTGCAGCGTCAGGATTTAGTGCATGCTAAAAACATTTTTTATTATTGTAACAAACAAAAAAACAACAGAAAAAACGGGTGTAAAAAAAGTGAATTAGTGTCACACTGAATGATATCTCTAATAAAGCACCATTATTTTCCTGGAAGTACTGCTACTACCACTGCCTCAAAGCACAAAGATGATAACACCTTCAGTCCGTGTCATTTGTGTTTTGCAACCCATTTCTGCTCATCCTTTGATAAGGGAATAAGACAAGCATCGCAACATTATGAAAGCCAACGCTATCTTTCTTTCCTAAAGTCAGTTGTGCAACATTCTCAGTAACTGCCTCTTCCTGCATTCACATGAAAATCGCTTATTCAATACAAAGTTCTTATTCTTCAGTGCTAATGCTTAAAGCTAGGCACACACTTTATGATTTTTCTTGCTCAGGCCTGTGGGGCTCATTGATAAAAAAAACGCTTGATTCCCACATCTGCGCTAAACAGCATGGATGGGGGAGTTGTCCTGCGGGCTACTGTATAGCTAGTGCCTGTGGTTGTTAGAATACCTGAACAATGACTGTAGCCGTTCGGCCGACAATTTTCCTCCCGACCTCAGATTGAAATATTGAAATCTGGTGAACCAGATTGTGCCAGCAGGGCCACCCATCGATTGAATTTCAGCCGATACATTAGGAATTAGCCAAAGTCCAATCTGTCTATGTATGTTAAGTGTGGTAACCTATAGCAACCAATCAGACTCCATCTTCTACCAGTCTGACTGCTATAGGTTATTGTAATTAAGAGTTCGTGCTAAAAGTACAACTAAAGGCTCCTACATGACAGCCTAAGCAAGTACAAAATACAGTGGAAGCAGAACTCCAGGCAAATATTTTCTTAGCCCTTGCAATGGGGTGGAAAGAGTTAAGTGCTCGTTTTTAAGGTGCTGGGGAAAATAAAAAAAGTGTTTACTTACCCGATATTCCTTGAAAAAAAGTGCCCCGAGTTCTGCTTTAATATGTGATGCATAAGGCTCATAAAGTAAGCAAAATCCTTAATTCCCCTTCCCTGACCGAGCCAAATCCTCATTCATGTCTCACATGCTCCCCTCCCAGACACTGCAGCGCACAGTGGGAGGGTTTCAACAACAGAGGTAGTGCTGTCAATATAGAAAGCAGAGGCAGGACTAGGTGGGGCGAAGTACTGACTGACAAGCACCATCACTGCCACACCATCACAGGAAGCTTTATTAGGTAAACCAAACTGGCAGGATCAGCAGGTATTTGTGGGACTTTTCAGGGGACGTAAGAAAAAACTATTAAGTGCTGCAGCACTTTTTATAATGAGGCCATAGTTCTACTTTAAAGAATAAGACGTCTTATCTCAATAAGGCAATTCATCTATGAAGGCATGATGGGTAAATGCATGGCTCCTGATTTGCACCAATGGGGTAATAGGTGTACCCCCCTTTACAGTTTCATGCTAAAAATCTAACTGGTCCTAGACACATGGGTATTTGCACCACTGTGGTAGAGCCAATCAATTACAAATCCTTCAGGGCAGAACTAAACAGTGTCTATAGAAGCAAAACCATTTATACTCCGTATTAGCCGACACTGTCAGACAGTTCAAGCTGAACAAATTCATGCCAAAACTCCCCTGGACGTTCCAGGAGTAAATATTGCTCACAATAAACACACGGATAACAGAAAGGTACTAAAGTGTGCAGGAAAAACCACAACACCGTCTCCCAGCAATTCCCAGCTGTAATATTAAGGAAAGTCCCCAAGGTCTCATTACTCATTTGTAACCCAGAAGACAAGATATCTTGACCTTACAGTGTTTCACGTGAAGAAATCCAGAAAGAGACACAGCAAAGGAAGCCAATCAAAAAATGGTGCTGAGGGAATAGCCAATGGCAATACTACAAAAGGCAAACAAGCATCATTTACAGCCAATGCCCATTCTAAATGTGCGTCCGACTTTCAAGCTGGCACTGCTCAAGCGGTTTGCTGATGGTATAAATGAAATCATTCTTTGCCCTCCCATAGGTGAAACGGCTCGCTCATAAACATCTGGTAAGGCATATACTGCTAACTTTCACTGGAAAGTGAACTCTATAATTTTAACCCTGCTAAGATAAAATATTCATTTACATATCTATCACTGGAATCATCGCTAGAGAAAATGACATTTATATAGATATCTTTTGACATTGTGCTTTGCTAATAGGAATTCAGAGTATGACACAAAGCAGAGCCAGAATCATACCCACACAATGACTTTTTCACTCTCATTGCAGCCCATCAGCGGAGTATATGAGCTCATTGTTCATGTGTAATGCTACTGAAGCAGTTGTAACCTACCAGCCTGCTGCTGGACTTAAGGGATATCTAAAGCCAAAATTAGTTTTTAATTTACTGTGAAATGGCTAAAACTCGAGCCAAGTTTTATTTTTCAGTCTATGTACCATTATGGAGAATGTCCTTCACTTCCTGAGTCAAGACACAACAGGAAGTGAGAGATCTCTCCAAAGTAAGGGCAACCTTCTCTTATACAGGTTATCACAAGTGGACCCATTGGAAGATTTCCTTTCTATTCCTGCTCCAGTGACGGCTCCGAATTTGAGATTTTTCTTCCCTTTGTTCAGTGCCAATGGTCACCAAAACAGAGATGGTAAATCAAACCACACTTATGTAGTCATTACTGTAAAACACTCTTGCCTTATGCTGAATTCTGACCAACTTTGTTGCAATTCGTTCTGTATGTATAACGAGAACGTGGTCAGTAAGGCCACAGTGCCATAACCTTGTGATAACCGCACTGGTTATAGAAGGTATGGATGAAGACAAACCAATAAATAAAAGAACAAGTACTACACAAGTTATCATAATTATTTGGATTGTGTATAATATATACACACATTATCTATAATATAGAAGCCTTTGGTAGTTAATTTTAACTCAAAGGGCCAATCCAGCCAAAACAGATATATTTCAGGTAGAAGTATGAGAATCACAACTCTTTCCCTTGTGGCCTTAAAACAAAAAAAACACATTAAGCAGTAGGATCGTGCACTTTGGGTTCTATAGAGAGAGAGGAATTCTCTCGAAAAAAATGCTCATGGCAAGCTTTGAAATCCCAGTGGGTAAGGAACTGGCTGAAAGGACAGTCAAGGAAACTGGCATTTTGAGAAGTGACAGTTCCTGAAATGGAAAATACACATTTGCATATTGTCACTAGGGAAGAAGACTTGTAAAAGTTTCTCTAAACTGGGTATCAGCAGCATTGCCAAGTCCTAAGAGAAAGGAATATATTCCTGCAGTGTAGTGTGAAAACATTTGTACAGGAGTGAATCAGCATGCTCTTTGGTGAGAATACACATTGTACAGCAGGGGTTTGCAACAGGTCAATCGCTATCTACTCATCGAATGTGGCCGTATGGGTAGATCACAACCCTGTTGTACCTCCTGACCCACCACCCTCTTCTTAGACCACAAAGTGGCAATGGGCACTGGAGTGCAGTGTGAAATCTTAGGCTCCTCCCTGGTATGTCATATAACACAGTTGTAGGAAAACCTAGGAGGACTTTGCTCACTTTGCATGTACAGAAGGAGGGGGAAATTCTGTTGTTGGAGATTTTAGCTTAGGGGGTACAAGTTCAAGTGCTGGAATTTCTGCTTGTCTGGAGAAGATGTGCGTTGGTTACTCCTGATCCCTGCACCGTGTGGTACATGGGGATCATTCTATTGCTAGGTCAGCATAGTGTGGCCATGGTCTGCTTCTGTCTACAAGTGTGTGTGTGTGTGTGTGTGTGTGTGTGTGTGTGAGATACATATAATTTTTTTTTAAATTAAAAGTCACAACACGAATTATTAGGTGTTGCATATGTTGTGCATGTTATTGGTGTATAATGAAACCACTTTGCTTTAAGAGCGTGCCAAAAAATGGCCTAAGGTGGCCTAAAGCCACATAGCACATTGGCAAATGCCAAAATAAGAATGATAAGCCAGCATTATACATAAGATATGCTTCAATCATAAGTAACCATGTGATATATTGTACAACTGTAAATGTCAGATTAATACAAAAGAAGCTTACTTATTAGGGAAATGAAATGGCTTCTTTATTTTCACCAGTATTTTGCTACTAGCAATAGCCAGGTTTTTAAAGCGTTAATTGCAGACTGCTATAATTTGAAGATAGGATTGCCAGGCTCATCTGGAAAACTGTACAGAATTGTGTGCAATGACACCCCAGGATGCCTGCTCATTCAACTGCTTAATATTCAGACAAGGTTACAGAATTAGGCACATTTCCCCCTAGAGTAAAAGGGAACATGTTTTGATGGGTTCCCAGCAAAGTTAAAACACAAGCCAAGTCCAAAGAGACCAACAAGAATTCCTAATTTTCTCAAAGTGCCACAACCACTACAATACAGAGATCTGGTGTCACATCCTTCTTAGGACATTGTGCAGACATAAGTGATAACTGGCCAGTCCCATTTGGGAAAGAATATCACAGGACTTGATTATAGGAAATTGATGTCTTAAGCACAGCCCAAACTTTTTTTTTTTTTATTTGGAAACGAGAGAGATCACATCTTTGATAAATGATAATCAAGAAGTCTAGGTCAGGAGACGAAGGTAGATGGGCACAATGCAAGTCTATGAGGCTTTAATGCATCTGTGTGGCCAAGAAAAAGATGCCTTGCAGTGAGGGATGTAAACAAACTATGGACACTGTGACAGTCGGATCTCAGTAAGTATATATCTATGGAGGGTGGGATCGCTTAGCTCAGGGTAAAGGACACTTATAATTCAAGGGCAAGGTAGCTGGTGGTGCACCCTTCCTTGGGTCCCCTAAGCACTTGCTTATTTTGCCCAATGGCTAAACTGAGAAGTTAAATCTTTAAAATACATTGAAATACCCCATTGACAAAAATGTATCTTATTTGTGCATCACTCAGCTGTAGATCCTCCATTCATCTCTGAATTGGTGCGGTCACTGTCCTTCCTTCTGGAGGGTGGCTACTTTTGCTCCCCATGGTCCCTGTGTGTGTAGTAAAGTAGCCACCGCTTCAGGTTCGCCCCCGTGATGGACTACAATCTCACATATAGTTTACTAATTTGTATTGAGATTGTAGTCCATCACGGGGGCGAACCTGAAGCGGTGGCTACTTTACTACACACACAGGGACCATGGGGAGCAAAAGTAGCCACCCTCCAGAAGGAAGGACAGTGACCGCACCAATTCAGAGATGATTTGAGGATCTGAGTTTAGTGTCACTTTAATCCAGTCCTGGAATATTATTTTTGGTACGTCCTTGTGGGAAAGTGCAGAGACACAAACAACTGTTCCGTAATCTTAGGGGTTACTGTGATCTCTGTGAGACGTAATCAATGTTTAGAAGTGTACACATGTCTGCACTTATTGGAAAAAATATACTTGATGGTAGGTCTGCTTTACAGTTGAAAAAAAATGAACTCCCATGATGCAATTTTCCGTTCATGCATATCTAAACTGGTATGTATAAAAAAGCTGGGGTAGATATAGTATATAAAAGGTGTGCAAATTAGCTGGAAAAATTGTCCTTTGATTACAATTGGCGATTTACAAAGGTCATCAAATGATTAAAAAAAATTAAAAAATAATAATACAGAATTGTAACCCAGTGTTCCTCTTTAATAAAGTGTCAGATCCTTTTTAAGAAGGGAGGACTAGACAATAAAATCGCTACAAAGGGAGAACTGTCAAATCAAAGCTTTATGAGGTTAATCTTAAACTTATTTTGTATAATCCTTACAAAGTACGTTGACACTCCATAAACAGCCACAGTAAAGAAATCATGCTGCCACATCTGTATGGTTTCCCTAAATGAAGGACTTTGGAAACTATAATTATATAGGATTTAAATTAAATGTCTTATTCTTCTTTATGTTTTTCAATTTAACTGTGTCAGTTTTTAAGTATACAAATTGCTCAGAATCCACCAATCACAACAGAGAACAAATCAGTCTCTGTTGAAAATCAAACTATATGGTATTTTTACAAGGCTACATTTTAATATGGCATACCCTTTCACGTGGTTTTACATGCGCTATTGCTCGCCTTAAGACACATTTTGAAGGATTTATTTTTTCTTTAAAATGCATACGCGTTTTAAGAGTATGCTAAAACACAAAAAGGCCTCAAAATGTGTTAAATTCAACACAGGTAGGGAAAGTCATGCATTTTTAAAATTAATAAAATGTCAAGGTCTTCCACCTAAATCCTAAAATCTAATGCCCGCCTCATCTAATCATGGTGTATCATGCAAGGGAGACCCTTTATTTATATTTGACTAAAGTGGACCTTTACCCCCTTTGACTAAAAATCACATCAGCATACAGCTCTGCATGCTGATATGAAATCATCTTACACTCTTTAGTCAAATAAAACAAATTTTTTGAATTACTTACAATTTTTTTTCTACTTCCTGGTCCACTTTACAAATATTGTAATCCTGCCCAAGCGTTGCATCCTGGGAAGGTTAGGTCAGCAGAGCACTTCTGGGAAATTTCATCTGTAATCTCATGAGATCTCAGGGAAAGGCATTTTCCTCCCCTAAGATGATATACATCATCACATGTCCTAGTCACATGTGCCAGAGTTGCAGGAAGTAAAAGGAGATCTAGTAACCTGCCTTTAGTTAAAATGGCCACTGTGAAAAGACTGGGGAAGAAAAGAGAAATAAGGTATGCAAAGAATAAAAAGCCGGCAATTATCTAGAAGTATGAGTTTGCATATTGTCATTACTAAACATTTCTAAAGGTGGGTTGGTGGTTATTTTGAAGATCTGGGTAAAGTTAATTTTTAAATTATGAACCATTTGGCATCTCGCAGGTCAGATTTGTTTTGTTTACTCAATAGTGTTAAAATTGTACATGGTCATTGTTTTACTAAAGCAGGAGGTGAAGAGGACGTGTTAAAATTTAAAAGGGTGAGTTCACCTTAAAAAACGAAAAAGGTGAGTTAATCCTTATTACCTTCAATAGTATTAGTAATACAACAAAGTTTCTCCAACTGAATGTTTCTCTATGAGTGCCAAAATTGAATGCTTGGCAAGACTTTCTGACCCCTACCAAACACCACCAAAGAACCAGACAAATGCATGTCCAATGACCTGAATGGTTCAGTACCTAAAGTGACTCTGTCATGGGAGAAGTACACAGGCTGCCATTGCTGACCTCCTTCCTAGAATGCTGGTTGCCTGGCTTCAATTCCTTTTGAGTTACAACTCAGAACAAGTCTCAGAAAATAATTATTTCATGACAATTTTCCTTTAAGTGGGGCATTGGGCACTATCTGGCCCCAGACCAAAGCTGGGCATACACTGGTAGGTTTCTTTTTATAAACTTTCATACGAAGAATCTTGTCAGGACATTTGATAATGCCATCAGCAATTGGAGGAATGCCGTTCAAATATTTTTACTATAACGTTAAATTATGAAATTAATGGGGTTTTGTAATCAACAACCACACTCAGTTAGAAATTTTTCTTGAAATTCTATCCTGCTACTTCATCATTTTTAACAGTAGTGATGAAAAAAAATCTGTTGATTTGACCCCATTAACTATGATATTCTAACTGTCTCTACCCAGCTTCAAATTGCGTCTTCTTCTGAAAGAGGGCTTGGATCATGGCCTGAGCAGAAGAAATGGGTGTCCTAGTTCTGCATCTACCACCTATGCAGATTCAGACCTTGAGCACATATTGAACATATCCACAACACTATCAGTGAATCTGCAGGTGTGGAAAGTAACCATAATAATAGCCATTCAGCAGTATCAATGTCCACAACCAGAGTTTACCACTCCTTAAAGGGAAAGCACGGTATGTTTCCAGTGGGTGCATTTTAGCAGTTACGATTACGGTGTTTTAAAATAATAATATTAATACATTTGTACTAGCTTGCGCTTCCATATTTTTGTTTTTGTATTAATTTGTAGATTATATAAAAGAGAGAGCTCTCAAAGGCTCAGAGCAGCAAGGCCCCAATCACACTTGCTATTAGAGCTATATGTGAATATCGGCGGCAATGATCTGCGGATTCCTGCTGCCAAAATGACAGGTGTGTGCAAACAGCTGATGGTGGCTGCAGCAGTTCAGCTGTAGTCAGACATCCACCTGTGGTTAGGGACAGATTATCGTCCCTAGAAGTCATCCATCTGCATCCAGGGACGATCATCTGTCCCCAACTGCAGATATAGGCTGAGCAGCAGATAATCACACACACACACCTGTCATTCTGACCTCAGGCATCCGCAGATTCGTGCCGCTGGGATTTCCATATACCCCCAAATGCAAGTGTGAATGTGGCCTTATTCCATTTCTCTCCCTTAACACTGCTGAAGGAAGTTATCAGCTACACCGGAGGTGCATTGTTTTCAGTGAGTTGGCCGACATGCATTGTTAGAAAGAGAAGTAAAGAACAAACTTTGTGTAGTACTGCAAAGCAGGAAGCAGGACTTGCATATGTAATCACTGCTGAATGTACATATATAAATAGAAATTACATACAAACAACCTTTTGAAAACACTAAGACATCATGCTATCATTTCCATCAAACTGGTGCCCACCTAAAAATCTTTTTATAAATTCAATTTCAGTCACTATGACTGAAAAATGCTCACTCCTTTGACCATTTTAAAAACAACCAAAACAAACTTAGTTGACTGTACTTTGCATATGATCATGTATTGCTTTATTTATTTTTGCCACTGCCTTATTAAAGCCAAATAAAACATAGTGCTGGTTAGGTGATGCAGTTGGCACATCCGGTTTGTTCTCCAGTCTACTAATCTCATGCATAAGAAATTAAGGGAACACTGTGGAGGGGGGAGCAAGATTGCTATTAGCCTACCATGAATAAGATCATATTTTCATCAGCACGCAATTATTAGTTTTCTGACAGGAAATATTAATGCACAGCAAGACGCCTCCAGTACATACGGCAAGATACATTTATTACACAAAATGAAACATATCACCACCCTCATCGCTTGACAATGCAGGTAATGATGTTTTCTGCAAGGACTGTGCCCTTCTAGGAAATAATTACATGAAAACAAACTGTGGGACATGAAATATAGGATCCCCCTGCCTGACACTCCCTGCTTTGCTCTGCCAGCACCAAGACTAGCTCACAGCCATGAAACCGGTTCCAAGACATCTTCCTTAGAAAGTCGCTGCAGCTAATGAATTCACCCCCTGGCTGACCCATTTCAGTCTTGCTCAACACAGGAGCCTCCTGCAATGTACTCTTCAAGCTTTCATGTTACAACTGTGGGAAGGCAATCTTACATTCTTATGGAGTTATACATCTCATATATTAAAATGATACAGTATGTCAGGCAAAAAAAACCCAAAGAATGTATAGATCGATCTCTGCAATACATACACATTTCCCAAAATGTTGCCCCTTTGAAGACCATAAAAGTGCAGAAAAATACTTGATGATCTGACAGAAATGCACTCAGATCCAAAGTCCTGTTGTGGGCTGACAACAGAGGATTTCTGTGCACCGAGTGGTGTCAGCCCTGCCCAGCTGTCTTTTGCAAAGCTACACAAAGCCTCCCCCTAGCCTATTCTCCACAATATAAAAGCTAATTGATTAGTGGTCCAAGATAAAAATTTGAAGGACACAGGATGTATGCACAGGACCGCTCTGAAGTTCTGATCAATTTTATGTACTTATCAAACAGATAAATCAAAATACTTTGAAGAGTCTAGTTAACAGACAGAAAGTTAGCAAGAAAGGAGACGTTTATTGTTAGGGTTTATATACACTCTAAGTCAATGTATTTGTTATGTCATGGAAAAAACATGGAAGCTGCCATTGCTAAACCCATTGCTAAATCTTCTAAAAAAAGAGTTGCCTGGCTTTCATGCGAACCCTCTGGCTTCAATATTTTGAGTCAGTGACCCAGAAGAAGTATGCAGATAAACACTCCTAACTTTTTTCTCTTTTTGTGATCTACATCCGTCTGCTGTGACCGTGTCTGAGAAAGTATTAAATCTAGCGGATGAGAATGCCAGGCAAATACCATTTGCAGCCCCCTGTGTGTTTCCTCCCTCCAAGTGTGTTGGGCAAGATTCCATTATATGCTTTCCAATTCTTCCTCTAGATCAACCATTATTAACCAGGGTTCAGCTGAACCACAAACTAGCGTCCTCCTGTCACCCAAAGCTCTGTATACTGAGACGCTGCAGCCGGGACGGATCCCGACATTACTGTCGAGATCCACCCAGCTGCGTGAGCGACAGCTGGCTCTGCCTATCTAGAGGCAGAGCCAGATGTACCGACCCCTCCCCCGTCCGTTCCTCCACTCAGAGCTAGAGGATAGGACAGGGGAGGGGGGGGGATCCCTGCAGAGAGTGACAGTCACAGCTCTTTGCAGGGACAGGATCAAGAAGTGAGCGAGCAACGGTATGTGTTCGCTCACTTCCCGATCTGTTGAGCCGACCTGTGGCAGTTTCATTGTCACAGGTCGGCTAGAACTATGAGGATGAGTGATTTTCACTCGCCTCATAGTTCTCCTTTAAAATTGCTCTTCAGTTCTATACAGTTCTGTTCATGACTATACAGCACTTCAAAATCAGATTTTGAACCCCTCTTACATTGCGTGACAAAAAACTTAGATGTGAATAGGGGAATTTTCAATAAGCACAAGCAGCGTGATCTGTTCTTGAGGAAGAAGTGATCACCGCAAGAGATAAAGCCTGTTACAACAATAGATTGCGACACATGGAGACCCAACCACCGCTCTGCCCGAGGAGCTACAGAGCACCCCACACTGAGGTCTAGCATGTTATCTGTGTCACGCCATGTCTGAATCCATGTGTTTCAAGGACGCCTTTTCTGAGAGAAACATGAAGACTACCATTCATGACCTCTCAATTCCATTAGCCTGACTGTCAAGCAGACCCTCTTTCTTCAATAGTTTGAGGATAATGACCTCTGACAGTTTTCATACTTGTTCCAGGTCAGTGTCTTGGAAAGTTCTGAAGCTATTAGGCTGCATAGGCATTGTGCGATTTGGGATTTCTGCAGCAGGAATCCCAAATGTCCCATTTACATGCGACTGCTGTACCCAATCAAGTAAAGGACCGGTGACAGCGGGCGCATTCTGTAAGCAGCAGTCCGCATTTAATTGTATATGATGCAATTACATGTGGCTTGGAACAGATCACGGTCACTGCATGCACAATCGACGTGCCCAGCGACAGTGATCTATTCCAAACTGCAGGTCACTGGGAAAATTGGGATTCCTGCTGCAGGAGTCCCAAATTGCAAAGTGTGAATGAGGCCTTAGCTCAGAATAAGAGCCAAGAAACTGATTATTTTTGTATCAATTACAATCAAAGCCTCCATGTTTCCGTCAGGAATGTTTATTTTAATGTCCAAATAAATGGCTCCTAAAAACCTCTCTAGTTTTGAAAATAATTTTTTTTAAAAACCCTCTCGGAGAGGAGCTGCCTCCCCCCTGCAAGGGGTAAACTGCTGATTTTTGTCTACGGAACCTTTGTAAATGACTTTTGCATACCCGTTCCTCCCTCCCGCCGGCTTTAAGTCTGGCATTCGCATCCTCTTCCTCCCTGCACTCTGGTGGTTGGAGGCCTGCTGACATCATGTACAATGGAGGGCCCATAGTCGAGGGACATGTGCCGCTCAGCGCATAGCCTCAGGAAGATTCTTGCCAAGATGAAACAACTCCTATGTGTATGCCAATCAAGCAGCCGAAGAATAAAAACCTAGAGGGACACTGGGATGAAGACAGAAGTGCCAGCAAGGAAGGAGACCCTGGACTTCACAGTGCTGGAGGCGAATGCTTTGGCAGGTAGGTCTGCCATAATGTGCACATATGCTGTGCATACTCGGACACTATGGCTAAAAGATCCAGGGGCCCCTATTTTTTTTTGTTTTCCCTCCTTTACTTCGGCTTCAAATACCTTTTCAGCCTGCAGTTATAATGCCTCCTCTGCAATATGTACAGTATAATATGTAACATTTAGAGATGGAGAATAAACGGTGCATTCATGTTGAAATGAAACGAGCTGTAAAAGGTGGAGAGTTCAGCTGTCTGCGAAGCATGTAAGTGATGCTCAGCTGCAGATAGGTAAACAATTGTGCACATATGTCACCATCCTGCACCTCTCCTCTGGGTACTGTCACCCTCGAGACAGAAAACTCCAGGGAACATTTGAATAACAGGAGAGAGGAAGGAGGGTTCACCTCCCAACAATGATTCTATACACATACATGCCAGAACACTTTTGCTTCATAAAGAGCAAAACCAAGCAACAATCAGTCAGCAAACAACTAATGCTAACCAAGAAACACACTGTACTAGTTCTACAATCCTAGTAAATGTAACTTTATGTTAGTTCAAAACAAATCAACTGGTGCCAGATTCAGCAAGCTTCTACATTACTTCTGGGAAGGTCTGCCGCCTCTTGTCACATGACCCTATGCAGAGAAATTCCCCTCTGATTATTACAGTGGGAAGTGGTCCGAACCAGGAAACACAAGGACCATCATTTTCAAAAGCTCAAAGTGTATCTCAAGGCAAAAAAAATAAATCCACATACGCAGAACAATAAATGCACATTGACCTGTGTTTTATCCCTGCAAGAACAGAAACAGTCATAATCTTCCAGAGATGCTTTTCAGCTCGTAAAGGGCCCATACACGCCACATCATCTCCAGACCAGACCAGATTGTTTCCGGAAACCCAAAATGTATCCTTATGCTACTTCTGGCCTTCGTTCACACCAGCGCAGTCCGTTCCAAAATAGACAAGAGAAATACTGCACGTCTCATCTTGGTCTGGTCTGGAATGCACTGGACCGCATGGAAACCCATCAAAACCGCATACAAAACACACTGGGATGCACCTGAAAGCCCATTTTAAGCTACAAGAAATGAAAAAAAAACAGCTCCTAAAACACGCCATAAAAAAAATTACAATAAAAATGCGGCAAAATGCAATGCACTGCGTTCCAGATCTGGTCCACAAAATGTTGTGAACCTGCCCTCAATCCTGTTGTGGGCTGACAACACACAACATTTTTGTGGACTGAGTGGTGTCAGCCCTGCGCAATATCTTTTCCTAAATACTCAACTGCCCCCACTCTCAGATCTCAGCATCTCATCTGTGCCTTGTGCTGAAACAAGATGGTGGGATGCACTGTGTTAAAACAGCGGTGGGCAGTGTGGCAGTGGGATCAGGGCACACCCACAATAGTTTTCTGGGTGCTCTTGCAGTGACAAACGTTGATCAAATGCAGAAAGACGCCAGCCAAGAACTACGGCATTTAAAAAAATTAACCCTTGCACGTAAACTGCAAGGTTTAAGTGCTCTTTTTAGTTTTAAAATAAGGATGCGCTCACCTGATCCTTGGTCCTGTAGTGCTGACCGCTCACCTTTATCCCCTCTGCTCCAGCTATGGAATTACCCTCGGTGTCCTCACATCTAATACAAGTAACAGACCCTGCATAGAGGTCATGCCATCAGCGGAGCTTAGGTCGCTGGAGCCCAGGGGGGGAAGAGGCTGCAAGGACCAGTCTGGTAGCCAGGTGGGACAAAAGATCAGGTGAGTATATCTTTTTATTTTAGACCCTAGACCCAAATGAACACTTAACCCTTCCAGTGCGGGGGTAGTCCCACTGCAAGGGTTAATTTTTTAAATGCCTGGAGTTGTTCTTTCTCTGTGCCATTACCAGCTAATGGCACCCAGAACGTGGCTGGGAAGACGTGCATTTTCCCCCCACTTTTGTGCAAGCTAAAAGCACGTGGAGTGCATGTTGCAGACTGCTACATGCACTTATTTTCCGCTTTTGTGTACAGGAACCCACTCAAATCAATACAGAATGCAGAAAACAAACGCATGCTAACGCACTACACGTTCCTGCTACACTCAAGTGAATGGGGACTAATGGTCCTTGTACAGGTGCTCTCTCCCAATATTCTTCCTGTGTTACACAGGCTTCCAATGGAGACTAAGTGGCTGTTTCAACACACACTGCACACACATGGTCCATCAGAAAACCCACCCTGGCAAAAGCCAAGCAGCCATCACTGCAGGGCATGAAAACAGGAAGTAGCTGTGAAAAGACTGCAATCAGCAACACTAAAAAGCATTTTTTTTTTTTTAAAGCCAACTGTTCCTGATGTACAGCACTTTAGCAAACCAAATGTCATTCAGTCAAGGTTTACATTTAGTCCAATATCTACAAATATATAAAAACAAGTTTTCCCTTTTAAAAGTAGCGTCAGCAAACACGGATCAAGTTTCAGATCGATCGTAGAAGAAGGAGAGGGAAGTCAGCATCAAGTCCTTGAATTGTACTTAGCAAGTTGCTCCTATTGATCTGCACTGGATTGGCGGTGGTGAGAATGGGTGGTGCGTTCAAAGAGAAAATAAATAAATAAAAAGCCAAACACCATGAAATCCACCCGGATATGACCTTGGAATTGTTTGAGAGAAAATGTGGAAAGACCAGAAACCTGTTCTGTAGGAAGAAAATGCAGGTGGGAGGGAGGGGAAAAAAAAAACATAATAAAAAAAGTTTTACTTGACAGGTTTTGGCCAGAGGCCAGATTAACCTGGAGTAGCTGGGAAGGTGCGGAGGGGACTGGCGAAAGGTTTGTTAAGGAGTGGGGTGGATGGGATGGGTAGCGTGATCTCAACTCAAACACAAGCGATTATTAACCCTTGCACTCCTGCAGCTCCCAAAGACAGATGCTGCATAATCCGGGCCTTTTCCAAGGCAGTGGATACTTTTTTTGCACTAAAAGTGACACTGGAGTTGAAACACGTGGGAAAAAATGCTTTTTAGCTGCATACTACTACTGCAGGGTAATCATCTGAAGCTGCAGCATTAGTGGTGCATTCTACTTAAAAAGTACAAGCAATCACTAAAATCTCATATAAACTTTACAACTGTATATGTAAATAAAGTAGCCGTTTTGAATCCTTTTAAAATCATTTTCATTAAAATAATCACTAGTGATCCTTCCAAGAAGGTCCTCATTCAGGCTCTTATTGTTATGGGGGTGATAACTGTTTCCCAATCGTATCCCTGTGTTGTCCTGTCACATTTCACAGGCCTGCTCCACCATTGTCATTGCCGGAAAAGAGCAGCATGCGTTAGACATTCCCTACTCCATATAGAGCTTAAAAAAAAAAAAATTTCAAAACACATAGGAGGCCTGAAACTCAAGATGTTCAATTAGGCCAACAGTAACTTCTCCAAAGACAGAGCTCTCTGCCCAACCCACCTTGTCCCCACTGGGTATTTCCAAGGACCGGGAAGGAGCAGCAAGTGATCACAGCAAAGGCAGGTTTCAGCAGGTGGAACATACTGTAGCTTTTAAAAAAAATCTTTAACTTGGTACTGAATGGGCAAAAAAAAATAAATGAACAAAAACTTTAAAATTGCAAAAGGTAAACTTATGGTTTAATAAAGATAAGTCACTCGTGCAAAATACATAAAAGATGGGAAAGTGAACAAAAAAAAAAAGGCTTGAGCATTTCAGAAAGGTATATTGATAACTGTGAAAAAGGTGACCACTATTAAAAAACTAAAATTTAACAGGTAAGATGATTGACGACAGTTGAAGATTGGACAATGGAAGCTTGACAGTCACACTGAACAAATCAAGCAGTCTCTGATTCAAGTGCTTGTCCTAATATATTTTCAAGTATTATAAAATGATGTTTTACACTAGTACCAACTGCAATCCATAAATTAAACGCCACAGAAAACTCAACCAGCTTTTCCTATGTGAATGTTAGGAGGCTTGGTAACTTCACAGACATGGTAGTCTCAAGCTTTGTGTTCCTGACAGAACCTAGGAAAACAGGTTTGGGTGACAAGAACAGACAAGGGACCCCATAAAATATAACAGAACAGAAAGGTGCAGTCCAGCAGGAATAGGGTTGCCAGAACACTCTTGTCACCAGGCCTACGGCAGTGTTCACATAGCCCTGATTAACCTAACCCTCAATGCACGTATTAAGGCACCCTGTTGGGTCAACCTTCAATGAGTAGATTGTGGGTCTTGAGTGTTGTGTACAATGGAAGATGGTCTTGGGTGGGACAGTTTCCGCCCGACCAGGTCTGGGGTACAGTACATTTTTGTGGGTGGTGCAAAACGTATTGGCTAGATATAGTTAGTATTTTTACACACACAGCATAAGTTCCAGTGACAGAGGGTGATTGTGTGCCAACTGAGCAGCTCAGGTAAAGGGGATTGTTTGATCCACAGCTATAGTATCTGTAGTATGAGTACACAAGATTCAAAAAATGTTTTTTCCAGTTTTGTTTTAAATTCCAGGCACTTCTGAAGGAATTAATGGAGAAACCTGTCAGGTGTTATTGGGAGTATGTCTCCCCAAGCCTAACTCTACTGATAAGTTACAGGACTTCTGTGCATAGCGGTTTGTTCATAGCCAACATTACCCTGAATGTACTTGGCAACTTTGCACTAACATTAACTTTACTTTAGTTATTTGATCAGGTCCCGATGTTTTGCACATTTAGATCAAGGCAAAGACACACTGGCCTACTGACTATGGAAATGGAGGCCACGACAAAAGGCAGGAGAGGCCTGGAAGGTTCAAGAAAACCCTCAGGGTGAGCTGGTAATGTCTTATCAAGAAGAACTCAATGACCAGCTTCAAAAACACTAGTGTGATAAATGAGATTGATTAACCAAGCCTAAATGGGCAATGCTTATAATCTCAGTTATGATAGCAGCCATTACAAATTATTGCCAGAAGGCAGCTGCTCCTGGGCACTGTAGTAATCCTAGGACCTGGTGGTGGATATCAGATGTAAGGAAGTTATCCAGCTCAGGAAATGCACTTTTGGGACAGTGGTCACAAAGCAGTCCCCTTATTGATCAGAGAGATAGCACCAGGCCTAGAAGGAAGCAGCAAAAACTGCTGCATGAAACAAAAGCTCAAGCATGGGATGTGTCGCTGCTCCTTAGCTGCTAAGATGAAAGCCTTTATCGCTGATCTTGCCTGAGCTGTCTATCAATACACACATAACTGCTTGAAGGTAGAGGGAGAAATTCTGTTTCTCAGACTCCCGGCTAGCGAGTCAGCTTTCCTCTCCTCTGAGGTTAAGTTTCTCCCTTTGGCCACCCCACCCAATATCAATTAAAGAACCAAGAAACTACCATTAAGGTCGAAAAGAGTCAAAGTCAGACATCTGATAGGGTTGCTACTTCAATTACCTCTCGGCTCAGTGCAGCGTTGGGCTACTTAGCCTGACCTGGCATCATATTAACTCGTTTACAGACAGTAGAGAAACCCTATAAGACTTTGGAAAATTAAGTAGAATGACACTGAATGTTACCAGATATGAAATGTATTAACAAAAAGCAAAAATGTGAATTGCTTCCAACAAAAACTAAACTCATTTATGTTATTTACAGAAAATTCCAAAAATAAAAATAGTTCCAGAATCAAGTACAAAGATCTGTGGTATTCCTCCTTCATAAATAGTAATTTACTTTGTTTCAATGGTCAAAGTTCTCCTAATCTTTATGATGAGGATGACAGAGCCAGCAGCAAAGATTCAATTATACCTGTAGTTTTCACCAAACGCAATTAAAGGAAAAAAAGACAGATGGATACAGCCAGACACACAGATGGCTTTAAAAAAGTATTTATAATTGCATAGAGAACTGTAAACTGCAGCCCTAATGACTGCACTGCTGGAAGGGGTTAGAGAAAAGCGTTAAAAACAAAAATTCTCCAAGACTAAGGAATTTGGATTATTTAGTTGATAAATCAAAGCTGGGTCTTCTTGCCTACCTTCCCCCATCCTGATCTTGTCCCAAAGACACTTCTTTTACATCTTTGAAATGTTTCCACTTTAATTGGCCAGCTTTGAGCAGATGTTTGCCCGCTTCCAAATCCCATGAATGGTAAATACCGTTTAATGTACATCAATTGTTAACTACAGTTAAAACTACAGTCTTACAACAGATCAAAGACTTCAGATATGATTTAATTGGAATGATTTAAACTAACATTACTAGCGATTTAATACAAGCATAGTAAAGATAGCATGCTTAATACTGCAATTGATTTTGTGTGTGCAACAAGTCTGTTCTTAAGTGTGTGTATAAAAGTTATAGCATATCAACCCAATCTTGTGTTATAAATAAAATAAAAAAAAGGATTTAATGGAAACACTGAACAGAGCATAAAAACTGCCTTAGTCTAGTTTCATTCAGAAACATCCATATGTACTGCATATCCTATACTTTGCATTTAAAATGATAAATCCTATACTATGATACAAGCTTTAACAATCTAAAAGTTACATTATAGTCATAGATGGAGCCTGGTAGGCCAAGTTGACCTTTGTCTTCTTGCATGGTTAGCATACTCCAATAGCAAGATCTATTATATATCATTATTATATTTTCCAACTATGTCCCTGTCTATCTGCGTCCTGGGTGTGCCAGCCCAGGTTTGCATGTTTCAGTGTCTCCTCTTGCATTCTCCAGAACTTAAAATAAATAAAAGCAACCGAAACTGTGGAACCCTTCAGATTGGCCACTGCCGAAGTGCTGACTAAAGAATTCAATCCCAGATATCTCAACAATGAAGTTTTCGTGAGATCTAAGAAACTGTAAGGTGGCTCACCTCTCTAGCTTCTACCAAAAATGATATATGGGTTTTGTGGAAACTGACATTTTACCGTCTTAGAGCTTAGATGATATCTTGGGGTTGAAATAGTTCCAGGAGTGTACACAAGGCCATCACTCATAATTAGTATTAGAGCATGACTTGGGATTCAGAGAAAAATTACAATTAGTGTAAAAACTCAGCTTTGCGAACACTGTTATGAAATAAGTATCTGTAGTACTTTACAGGCTCTTTACTTCATCAACAACGCATCAACGACAAGCTGGCATAAGTATTAAATAATAAACAAATTTGACTTTAGGTGGGGAAGTACATTTTAATTTTGCTGCTGCATAGCCAAATAAACTAAATCGGAATAGGAGCAGATAACGGGAAAGCCAGGCAAAGATTTTGCATTGCCGAGTACTTAAGGGTGCACTGCATTTTGTGCAAAACAAACCAAGTAGGCATTAGGCACATGGACTGTCTTGCCAATTTCTCCACTACCAGCTGCCCTATAATGTCTTTACTCCACCATGTAGACGATGTTCACTCACCGGCCACTTTATTAGGTACACCTGTTCAATTGCTTGGTAACACAAATTGCTAAATCACCCAATCACATGGCAGCAACTCAATGGATTTAGGTATCTAGAGGTGGTGAAGACGACTTGCTGAAGTTCAAACCGAGCATCATAATGGGGAAGAAAGGGTATTTAAGTGACTTTGAATGTGGCATGGTTGTTGGTGCCAGACTGAGTATTTAAAAAATTTCTGATCTACTGGGATTAACACACAACCAACTCTAGGGTTTACAGAGAATGGTCCGAAAAAGTCTATTATCATTTGGTAACAGCCATTAGCAAAACCATGAGCTGGTCACATTTGTTTTTCCACTGGATTATATGAACAGGAAGCCTTGTTTGTTTGGACCTACTTCTCACCATTATATTATCAGTCT
Source organism: Nanorana parkeri (assembly GCF_000935625.1). NCBI lineage: Eukaryota > Metazoa > Chordata > Amphibia > Anura > Dicroglossidae > Nanorana > Nanorana parkeri. Next base: position 608,059 of record NW_017306393.1, read on the forward strand.
TCAAAATATCTTCTGGTTTGATAAATATTTTGTCTGTATTTTACTGGATAAATACAACAAAATTATTTGGTAATCATCACCACAACCGGCCTTTTTCAGTACAGTACTTTGGCTACAGCTTTCTTGTAACTCGTTATCTTTACTCACTCTGCTTTCTTATCTTATAAACTCTTAGGCGTCCAACCTACTTCTTGTGTTCTAGAACAGTAAAGATAACTGTGGGAAATAATGTGCATCACTTTTATGGTAAAAAAGACCACAATATTTGAAGATTAAACATGTTTTGTCATTCCTGTTTTACCTTTGATTTTTTTTTTTAATAACAAAAAAAAATACAATTCAAAAATGACATACCGGAACAAGTGCATGTTCAACCAAAAAAAAAAAGAGTCTGTCTGGTTGCAGTATGACTTATCCTGTCTGTTACATGTAAAATTAAAAAGGATTATGGTCATAAAAACTATTGTACAGACCAGCAAAAGTGACAGTGACAAGGGTTGGAACTAGGGATGTTCAGATACCAAGTACCGTACTCGGTACAAGTACATGTACAGATACTTTTCCAGCTCCAAGACTAGAGAAAAAAAAAAATCAAACAGCTAGGAGGCAGCTGTCATTTTTAAAAGGAGCATACTGAGCTCCTGGGATTTGTGCGTCCATGTTTTAATGCATGATTTAAAAAAAACATTTTTATAAACATATATTTGGGATGTACCGATACCATTTTTTCAAGTACTCACAGATACAAGTATCCAAGTACTCAAAGATACAAAGTACTGATACATTTTTGTTTATTGTCATGTGACAGTTTTTCTAAAACAATACAGACTAATGATTTCAGGACAGTGGTGGAGCACCAGAGCCAAGGCCCAGCTGCAACCCTGGTAGTTCTCATGAAAATGCCAAATATCAGAACTGGTATCTGAACATCCCTAGTTGGAACAAATCATAAAACTGCCAGGGGTGCTTCAACAGTTGCATGTAATCAAAAAATAAGCCAGCACACACACAGCACTAAATTCAATACTTGTATAACTACGTTTCTACTAAGAAACCTTGAATCACAAACTGTCTAACAGAAAGAGTGAGCCCATTATGTTGCAAAGTGGAGACATCAGGTACATGTGAAAAGAATAATATGCTGCATTAAAAACCAGGAATACCCTTGAAGGGGGGGGGGGGGGAGGGGGGTGGAATAACGAGGAAAATCTTTCAGTGTGAAGACTCCTTTATTAAGTGAAATCCCACCTAAAGATAATTTAGAATTAATTTAAAAAACCCAGAATTTGAAATGTGCCCGAATGGAATCACACAGTAATATCCACCTCTCCCCCCCACCCCCCTCCCCAGGCAGTCTGACATCATGTGCAGTGCCCGAAGTGGAGCAATCATATGGCCACTTCCAGTTCAGCCTGTCTCAGATGCAGCCCACCAGCGACCGGAGGAGACTGCCAACAGTGCAGGAGGTGCATGGATAGGTTTGTGTGGTGCCATTAGGGTGTATTTAAGTTGTGTTGGTGTCTCATTCTGTTCAGGTGGGATTTAATTTGCCACACGGTCTTCACTCTAAAAAAGTTGCCATTGTCATTCTAACCTCACCTACTTTCAGGTTGTCCTAATTTTTTTGCTGCAACTTTTTCTGTACAGAGATGTGTTTTCTGTAAAACAAAAAGAAATTCTGCATCCTGCATCCTTTGAAGCACACATGGGAACAAAGTCTAAAAGGTGACCATTGTATGAACCCCTGGAGATGTAATAGATTGGCTGGACAGTTCAGCCTGAATATAAATGTTAGAAATAAATTAATATACTGTGCACCGACAATGCAAGTAATGACCGCAAGCAATTTTGTTTTGCGAAAGTGGTCCCTAAATGTACATTCTTTTGAAAACTGTATCCTATTACTGCAAATCTAACAGTTATTCTGTATTCAAGTTATGTTAAAGGTAACAATTGTTTAAGAATGACGCTGAACATTGATAGTAAACCTTTTAAATGTTAATGGTTAAATCAGAAATGCAACAACTTGTCAGACTTTATGTTTAAAGGGAGAACTATGAGGTGAGAGATTTACACTCATCCTCATAGTTAGAGCCGACCTGTGACATTGAAACTGTCACACGTCGACTTAATAGATCGGGAAGTGAGCTAACACATACCGTCGCTTGCTCACCTCCCGATCATCTCCCTGCAGAGAGCGGTGACTCCCCGTAGGGATTCTGCCCTCCCCTCTCCGATCCTCCAGTGCTGACTTGAGGAACGGACAGGGGAGGGGGAGGGCAAAGATGGCTATGTCTCTAGATAGGCAGAGCCAGCTGTCAATCAGCCAACTGGGTGGATCTCGACAGTATTGTGTCAGGATCCGTCCCAGCTGTGGCGCTCTCAGTAAATAGTGGGCAATAGCCGCTATATACTGAGCTTTGGGTCACAGGAGGACATTAGTATATGTCCTATCGTGGCCCTAAAGTGAACTATGGGGTATAAAGGTTACACAATAGTTCTCTTTTAGCCTATAATGCTGAAGCAGTAACAGGGTGGTAGGTAATTACCAAAAAAAAGAGAGTTGATATCTTTTTAAATTAAAGTAGATATAAACCCTATGTGCATTTATAAAATCATCTGCCTCGACATATGCTGGCCTTGTGGCGAGAATGCTGTGCTAATGGCAATCAGCCAGCGTATGTCTGAGGATGATGCTAAGTGGCATTCAGTAATTGTCAAATCACTATGCATCCTAAATAACAAACGGTCATTTTTATTTTTTTTTCACCTTTTTGCATCTCATATTTTTCATCAACTTCCTGCCTACATGTACTCACTCCAGTATCAGTTGCACATCTTTACACAAGACTGGCTTCCTTGACCATGCCTTTGTTGACAAAGATGCTTGAAATTTCTTATCGGGACAATTGTGACAGGATGACAACGCAGGAACACAATTGGGAAATGGCTGTCACCACATAACAAGGAGTGCCTACAGAAGGATCATCAAGGCAGGATTACCAGGGATTAAATAACAAAAACAGCAAATGTAAAAAGATTGAACTATGTTGCAGCTGTAGCCTGGTGGTTAACAAGGGTATTTCAGGATACCATTCAGCTTTAGCATCCAAGAAAACATGGAAATCAAAGTCTTACTTTTAGACACCAAACTTACTTATGAAGTTCTGCAACCATATTCTGTGTGCTATATATATATATATATAAGTTTGGTGTAAAAAATCCCTACGGGGAGCAGAACTCCCCGTAGGGATTTTTTTTGTTATTTAGGATGCATAGTGATTTGACAATTACTGTAATATTAAATAAATTATATATACCTGTACTGCACACCTCACATGGGGGTCACTTGGGACACTTTGTTGTACATTTTATACTCTTGACGTACATAAAAGCCTAGAGGAACATTTAAACTTTCACAATTACTTTACAGACAGACTAATGTTTACTTCTATCGCTAACGAGAATACTCCAAGACAATCCTTGGCTTATATTATGCCATGAGTAACATGTTAGCACACGTGCTAGTATGGTATCCTTGTAACCAATGAGTTTTAGCTTCAAATAAAAAGAGTTTTCAATGGATTTTAGGGCTTTTTTTGCCCACTTTTATTCATAAACATGTTTGCTGCACAGTTCTGTCTGTCCCTCATTAGGACAGAACTGCTCCAGTCTCAGCCTCCCTGCTAAACTGGTTCCTTCAGCCACCGGACTGGACCCGTTGTCTGCTCACATAGACTGCCATTTGCTTGCCTCTGGCACACCGGTCTGTTTGAACACAAACTACCTTTGATCCTTCCTAATATCCAACTCTCTCAGACATCGGTCTGGCTCGGTGGCTGACAAGTTTCTCCTGCTTTAGACATGTCTTCTACCCAAGCCTGTGACTGGACAATGGAGGAGAAGCAGTGTATTGAAGTGGTCATCCCTGATGTGGTTTAGTGCTAGGCATAAAGGAATGGGCAAAGCATAAGAGCCATTAATAGCTCCTATTGGCCCTCCCTCTTTCAGACACAGGTGGCTGCGCAGGGGATTTTCAGGTATACATCATATATTCGAACATATCCAGAGGATTTAAATCCAGTCTGTGTGAACCAAATCCCTTTGTAAACTCAGATATTAGATACTAAAACAAACAGCATAATTTCCTCTGTGCTGCACATAGTCTGTGCAGAGGGCAGAGCTGTGGGAGGGACTACAGGAGGGGGCGGATACAAGACCGGTCACTCTGCACAAGAGAGAGAAGCAGTGACTGGTCTTCATTACAGGAAGGTCCTACACAGAGGCAAAGTTTTACACTGGCTGACTGCACAGATCTGGAAGAAGTCAACAAAACACACCAAGATACAAGAAAGAATATACATGGCTCTTGTATATAGACAATATTTAATTATCCCAGAGCTTAGATTTAAGAAACGCAGGTCAAGGCACTCCACTCTGACCTCAAGTATCTTTGCTCCAACACTCAGCAGTATGTAAAACATATAGGCGGGGGGAATTTATCAAAACTGGAGCAGACAAAAACTGGAGCAGCTGTGGCAGCCAATTAGCTTCTTTCTTTCATTTTCAAATCTTAACTGAACAAACTGAAAAGAGAAGGGGATTGGTTTCCATGCACATCGGCTCCAGTTTTGCTAAATCTTCCTCATATTATTTAGCATAACAGAGGCAACATTCTGAAATACACACATTTTAAAACTACTGGGTCACTCATCACATACGGAGGGGGATTCATCAAAACTGTAGCAGACAAAATCTGGAGCAGTTGCCCAGGGCAGCCAATCAGCTTCTTTCTTCAGTTTGTTCATTTAAGATTTGAAAATGAAAGGAGAGAAGCGTATTGGTTGTCATGCACATAGGATAAAATGGTCGAAGTTGCAATTATTTATACCGCACCATAGTAGCGCAACTGTTTATCAAACCCAAATTTTTAAAAAAAATGCACTTGTAGTACACAATATATTACCCAACATTTTTGGTAAAAAATGTAAAGGGGTTGCGCTGAGTAAAAAGATACCAGACATGTAATCTATGCTTTACAAGTCATCAATTTACAGTTAACCGTGAATAATAGCCCTAGGATTATTGCTCTCACTCCTGCATACCCGATTCGGGCTTGTGTTAGTAAGTGGGTGTATGAGGGGGAGGGTGGCTTTTAAAACAAAGTTAAATGAAAAATTTAAAAAACACCCAAAAATAGATATAGATATAAGAAACTGTTTTTGTTAAAACTTGGCATCAGTCTTTGTGAATTCCCCTGACTGGGTTTTGCAAATTACAATTCACCCTACAAGAAGGAAGGAAGTTTTGAGACAGACTGCCACCCTGCCACCCCCGCTTAACAATCTTCCACTGGTTTAAAAGATGGAGCTTTTATCCCATCTGAAAATCAAAAGAGAGACTTACTAGAAGTATGCTATTGTAGATATTAGAATACATTTTAAGTTGATTATAAGGAAATCAGTTGGCATAAGGACACAAAAAAAGGATCAATAGGGTATCCGTTAGCCCTACACTCTGTACCTTACACACTCGAGCCCTACACTCCGTACCTTACACACTCCCGAGCCCTACACTCCGTACCTTACACACTCCCGAGCCCTACACTCTGCCCCTTACACACTCCCGAGCCCTACAGGATAGGACTCCATGTTACTGTACACACTGCATACATTGAAGGCTCATTATTAGCTGATGGATGGATGAAGGGATGGATGGAGGGACAGACAAGTGGATAAATGGACAAAAAGATTTCACAAAAGGGTTACTCCAAATAACCATCTAATATAATTTAATAGGGATAGTGTATTTACACTGAGCACATGTTGAAATGTATTATTAAATGATATTTTATGCAACTTTATTTTTACAAGGATATGGCTGCCATGCACATATTAATTGCAAATATCAGCTAGAGTATTACCATCAAGCTCATCTTTTTGCCATGAAAATCTAAAACATTATAAAAAAAAAAAGAAGAAGAGTCCAGGGTTGTACATTATTGAACAGGCTTTTTCTGTAAGAAAGTGGAAAGGGCAAAAGTCTTTACTACAGAACCTCTAAGATTGAAGTACACAAGTTCCTGAAATTCCCTTCAGCAGTAATATTTAAAAGGAAACCTTTGCCTTAGTTTGTGTTCAGACTTATTTAAGTACTATTTGTCTTTGCCTTATGTATATAAAAATATGCAGCACTACAACATCATTGCTGTAGTTCCATTTAACGACTTGTTTTTCAACTCCCTTTTGTCATACGTTGACACTGAGAAAATCCAGCTAGGCAGGGCCATTTATAAAGTAAAACTGGATCCTGTCTCTGCTATTGTACATGGATTTGTATGAGAATAAGGTCTACGGGAAAGAGAATGCAACTTGGATACCACAAACAGACACCAAGAAAGCAGGCTTGGCAGAAGCAACGCTCATTTCCTCTAAAACAACCGGCAAAATTCTAAACTGGAGTCTCCCTTCATATAATGACAAAGGTGACCTCTGGTTGAGCACTTTATAAAGAGATATCTCATGTGAAACATAGAAGCTTCTCACTATAGTAACACAAACAGAAATGCACCTCAACGGTAGTCCAATAAAGGAATAGTGGAAATCTAGACAGCTTATCCAGATTAATTTTCATAGCATCTGAAACCTTAACAGATCATGAAAACTTAAGGCGAACCATTCCAATTCCCAAACAATGTGCAGTCCAAGCAAAGTTAATAAGGTTAATATATTAGCCACGGTGGAAGAGGAGACTGTGTGAATGATTACAGTCAGTGGCAAATAATGAAAAACACATCAGTAGCTAATAATACAATCACGATAATGTAATATCATGTACTCAAAAAGTGGTAACCATACTAGTTAAGAAAATAGAAAGAAGGGTATACACAAAGAGCATATACACAAATCAGAGACCCACCAACATTCCAGTTAAGCAACCTCTTATCCGATGCAGAATTTATGAGAATCATAATAAAGGCTCATTCCACCTTGACTATCTAGATAGTTTACCAATAAGGTGGCTGACTCCACTGGATTGTTTTTTTCAATCTACTAAGGTGGGCCCCTTTTGTGTTTCTTCTCCCTATAGAGGGTAAGAAGCCTGAGGACAGAACACCATCCATTATCACTAATCAGGAACCTGCTCTTTACTTGCTTCCTGAGATGTTCTAGGGAGCAAAGACAGATGGTAACTGGTGCCCATGTATCAACACTTTTAGAACATAAACAGCTTTAGAACATATCCTGCTATCATGGAGGTCATGTGGGACAGATTAGGATGTTAGCAGCCCATGACAGTTTGAAAGTTGCAGATGACAAATAAAAACAGGTTCAATGGATAATTCACCTCATAATATCTAGTCCTTTTGTAATTTGTGAAGACAACGCCATAAAAGTTGGATTTCTGTTTAAACAAATACTGTAAAATAAGTACTTTATGTGAAAGGGCTACGTACATAAACACTCCATTCCTGCCTCGAAAATAAGAGCCAAGACAGATCTAATACAAACGCATGCGAGCACACACACACAAAATTGTCAATATGTAATGCAGTAAAAACACATCAATGACATTAAAATGCATTTCAAGCTGAAGTCTAATTTTTCCTGGTGTTTATTCACATGTACGCACTGCAGTTTAATGTTTTTTTAAGAAAAACTATGGACAGCACAGTGGTTTGGTGGTTAGCACTTATGCCTTGCAGCACGGGGGGGTCCTTGGTTTGAACCTTGGCCAGGCAACTATTTGCATGAAGTTTGCATGTTCTCCAATACTCCAAAGACTTGCTGGTAGCTTAACTAGCTTCCATCTAAATTGGCCATAGTATACGTGCATAAATCATCTATGCACATATGTTATCACATTCTGCATAATGGCCCCATGCCAATGTATATGTGGTGAAGTTAGAGCAAGCTACCTCATATGAAACTCACCAAGAGGATTCTATGAAAAAGGCTTTCAAGTGCAACAAACTTGGTGCCCAAAGAATCACCAAGAGCTGGATATGATTGAATGGATAAGGAGGAAATCTAGAGTGTAGGGCTGCAACGAACGATTATTTTCATAATCGATCAGTTGGCTAATAATTTTTTCGATCTAATAAAAAAACCAACATATTTTTTTTAAATAAAATACACAAATGGAGTGTTACAAACAAAGTTTACTTCCTGGCATTGCAGTACTGCGCGTTCCAGTGCAGGTGATCACACTGCCGCCGGAATGTGCGTTTGGAATGCCATTGAAATTAGTGGCACCGCAACGCACATTCCGGAGCAGAATTTTCAAGTTGAAACCAAAAATTACGCTCGCCACCTTATATGTATATTATAAAAGCCCGGTCATCAGATTACAGTTAGCCATGAAAATTGGCCAGAGAATTATTGCTCTCACTCTGACGCACATGGCAATGCCTGACATGTGTAGCGCAATCATCGTTTTTCTAAGCACCGGACTTTCCGTTAGTGTACACGCGTTCGCAGGGTCGGGGGACGTTACATTTTTGGGGGGGTATTTTTAATTTTGTTTAACTTTATTTTATTTGTTTTACCTCATTGCGATCACATGCTGGGGCTCACAAGCCCCCTATGTGATAGCACATTGAAGGTGCCAGGTTTTCTTTAAGGTGATATTAGGGGTCTTTTAGACCCCTGGTGTCAGCTTTAAAGTTCACTGGGGAATGACAGCTGCCTGCTGAGGTAACAGAATGTCAACACAGCAGGCAGTGGCTGGGAGCAATATCCAGCCTGCTATTGGCTATTTTAAATTGCAATAGCAGGCTGGCTATTACACCCACTGCCTGCTGTCAATCAGCAGAGGTGGGAACTGCAGTAGAAAGTTCTCCTTCAGTTCCTCCTCTGTTGATTGACAGCAGGCGGGTGCAATAGCCAGCCTGCTTTTGGCTATTGCAATTTAAAATAGCCAATAGCAGGCTGGATATTGCTCCCGGCAGAAGAGGGTCCAGGGGGGGCAGCAGAAGCATGGGGGAGCAGCGGAGGGACGTAGGACACCAGCAGGGGCATGGGGGGCACTAGAGGAACCGGCAGTGTCCCCGCTACCTTTGTCAATACAGGCTGGGAGAGTAGCAGGGATTGAAAGGGACACAGACCACTGCAGCCAGCATCAGCAGGGAAAAAAACAGAGCAGTAAGGAGAAAAACGGAGGAGTAGAGCTGCGGCTGCGGATTCCAGTACAAGTACAGCTAACTCCCAACTTTAGAGGTTTTCTCTAGCTGTCGTCAATGGAGTTGGCTCCTAAAAAATCCTGCTAGCTTCTGGATTGAACAGGCTGGCTCCTGAATTCCATATTATTATATTAAAGCAGAAAGCACAGTTTGGTAAATGTTCAATAATTTCCCAGTGAGAAGCTTTGACAGCATGTATGTGTGCATTATATTTTTGTACCTACACAAATTTTACATAGAACTTAAAATGAGAATCTTGTTATGCCTAATGGTAGCTTCAGAGGTGCCATAACTTCTAGATGTGACAGAGTGGCCACACAAAGGGCCTAATATTTTGAACTCTTTCAAATTTGCCTGACTGTTCATGGCATGCGAGCCTCATAAAAATTAATTGCCTTTTCCCAGAAAGAGTTGTCATTTTTCTAAAACTGTGCTCATGTCACGTGGCCAGTTATATAGGAAAAGTGCTTGGTGCAGTTCTTGTTGTCTGTAGTGAAATCCCAGACCCTCCTCAAATCCTTTGCTTTCACTTTATGTACATTCATTAGTATACAGAGATCTCCACCAACATTCCTTTCTAACAAGCAGAAGTTTACACCTGTAAATTACAAATCCCACAATAAAACTGTCTGTTGGAGGATAAAGTACTCATCTGACATACGTTGAAAGCTAGCAGTATGCTGGCAAAGAGCTGAGCCGCAGCATCTGTGCTGGAATCACCTGGCTCTGTTATCTAATGCTAGGCTCCCAGGAGAAGCTCATGCCACCGTTTCAGAAGACGAGGTGTTCAGGTCTCCGGAGGCTGATATATAATTGTACGTTTTTGTTGAAATGCAGGTAAGGTCAGCTCTATTGAGAGTAAAGCTCTGGGTTACATACAGTCTTTCTCAATGTGCATGGTCTTATGCACATTTCTCAAAAGGGACGAGATCTGCAGTGCCCACAGCAACTCACCACAAGTGTTTATTAAGCGTTCGCATCTGCAAGTTTTAGGTGCATTAGAAAAAGCCCTGCATGCAGCATTTTGGTGGAGTTTCCGACAAGACACATTCAATAGTAATACATGGGAAATGTGACCAAAACGCGCAGCATGGATAAAGTGCACTACATTAAAATGTGCAGATGTTAACAGACACTGCATCATATTTTGCAATGTTAGGTGCCCTGCAGTGCCATTATTTCTTAAAGGCTCCTTGGTGCACCTAGCCATGGCATGTGTTGTATCGGGCCACATTGCATGGTAACCTATAGCAACCTGATAAGTGCGCAATCTCATTGCACCACAAGCACAATTTAGCTGCAGCACATCATGCGATGACGCATTACAGAAGTGTACACAGGGGCTAAGTCTGTCCACCCTAACATCCTACACAAGGATTACAGATTGGTTGTCACTGGTTATTGCACACTAGAACCGTATGATTACCTTATTTTTTAAAAATGCTGGTTTCCTAAATAAAGAGTGCAAAACGCAATTATGTGCACACAACCCACAGCAACCAATCACAAGTCATCTCTTTAATCCCTCAATGGCAAGCCAAAATGATTGGTCTGTATGAGCCACAACACCGTGCACATAGCCCTGACTTATTCAAAAAGACTGAGGGTTCTGAAGTGGGAACTACACAAAAAATGAATGAAAAGAAAGTGTTTGTGTTCTTTATGGGAACTGATCAGATGGCTGCTTTCACTTTATATCCTTTGCAAAAGATTTCAGCTGGAATCTGACTGGTTGCTATGGAAAAAAAAGTATAAATGCAGTTACTATGTGATGCTCAAGCCTCATAAAGTAAACAATAACATTCCTTTACCTTGTTTGACTGAGCCAAATCCTTCCTCATTTGTGTCTCCCCTGCTTCCCCTTCCCCACTGCAGCTCACAGTGGAAAGGTTTCAACAAAAGGCAGTGATGTCAATCCAAAAAGCATGGGCCAGGGATAGGTGTGGCCAGGTGCTGATTGACAAGCTGCAGGCTTGTGTTTCAGCAGTGACAATGCTGATAGTCACACCCCTGTTTAATCGTATCCCCCTGTAGTGCAAGCACACAGCCTACATATGAGTGGCAACTCTGCTCTGAATTCGAGTACAGTGCAGCATTGTTACCACACCATCACAGGAAGCTGAATTAGGGGGAGTCACTGGTAGGATCAATGGGTACTTGTGGGACTTTGCAAGGGGACCAATGTGGGCAGATGCACGTATTATTAAATGTTGCAGCACATATTAGGAGTCCGTAGTTCTACTTTAACTTGCCTAGAAGTTTGATTTCAGGTAAATTGTACTTGACACAGAATTATATAGTGTTAGCTGGGACAACTTTTGGTTTCTATAGGGATATTATGACTGTACTTTGCACACCTGAAGACGTTTATTTTTATTTTTTGCTATTACCATTGGTAAAGCCAAAACTTTTTTTTAGTTTTTGATAAGAGTAATGAAGGGTAAAACTTTTGTCAAGTTTGTGTCTACACAGACGAGATTTAACCTCTCTACTGGTCCTGGTGACTTATCACAGACACAAAGTGGTGGGAAATCAAAATTTTCCAGTTGTCAGCAGAATAGGAGATCAGGGTAAATCTTCTGATGGGGACACCTGTTCCAGTGACAACCGTCTAAGAGGGGAACTCTGCTTAAAAGAGAACTAAGGGGTAAGCATTTTCCCCATAGTTCTCCTAAAGGTCACAGGAGGACATATACTAACCTCCTCCCGTGACCCAAAGCTCAATATACCGCGAGCTACAGCTCCCGGTATACGGAGACCACCGCAGCCGGGGCAGATCCCGACATTACTGTGTTACAATTTTTGATTGATTAAAATTATTTTGATCGCTAATGAAAACACTCACCTCTCCGCCGGCTTCCGATAGTCCCGTCAGCAATCCGGTGACGTCACGAACATCACCGGACTGCCCCCCCTTCCCCAAGTGGCTCCGTCGGCTAACGAAGGGAAGGGGGAGGAGTCCGGTGATTTCGATGTCCGTGACGTCACCGGACTCCTCCCCCCTTCGTTAGCCGACGGAGCCACTAGGGCAGGTGAGTTTGCCCAAGAAACTTTCTGCACGAGCGCCAGCCAAGGCATTGGCCTATACACATACAGCACAGCAATGAAGTAATAAAATGAACTAGGATCACACTAATCCAGCACGTTATTATTCTGAGTTGCCCCACTCAAGCGGCGGCCATATTGAGTGGGGCACGTGAGATTAATAACGTGCTGGATTAGTGTGATACTAGTTCATTTTATTACTTAGTTGCTTTGCTGTATGTGTATAGGCCAATGTAGTTGGATCTGTATGTGCGTTATAATTAATCAAAATTAATCGATTTTAAAAAAATTTGATTAATCGAACATGAAAATTTTAATCATTACCAGCCCTAGAAAAAATATAAACTGAATGGCATTTTAAGCTTTCCCTACTCCATCCAAAAAGTTTTATATTTAAAATCCTTTAAAACCTATTACAATAAAAATCTAAAATATTTAATAAAACACTTCACAGCAGCCTCTCCCTTGTCATTAGACCAACAGGTATGGAGCTGCAAAGAGTCACATCAAACATAGCTTAATGTCATATGGGACTTTCTTGCCACTGTGTTGGAACCAACAATGTAGTAGTTTTGTCAGCACACATTACTGCAGCTTCCCGATCTTATGCGAGTTGGATCAAAAAGGTGCTGACCACAGCTAGACCGTTACTTGAGACTGGTGCATTTAAAATCGGACAGCACTGGAACATTTGTCTTGCTGCAGAAGCTCTGGAGGCCTCATTAGAATTTCAGAAATTGAAACAGTGTAAAACTGTAAAACTTAATGCTTCCAGCAAAGTGGAGCCATCAATAGAATGGTTTTGCCGCAGTAAAAATAATTATCCAGCACACTTTCAATTTAAGTATTTAAGGCACATGGAAATAATTACTTGACCAAAACCTAATGGAGCGATGAATATTTAAATTACATTTAACACTAAATCTGAATTCATGATTATTTCATGTAAAGCCAGCACATATGCTCAAATTGCTACAAAGAATGTAGGATAAAAATATAGAAAGAGAGATAAATAATATTTGAAATAGAAGACTAAACGTAGCAGACATTTTCTTGCAAAGTAGCCGCATAGAGCTGGAGATTTAAAAAGGACACCATGGCCTTTTTAAAAAAAATTATTTTAAACTTTATTAAGTGTTAACTGTATTAAAACAATTCTATATAATGCATATAGTTATATTTGACATTTGGATATAAGGTCTCCACAGACATGAAAGGATCGGTGCCAGATCTGGCATAATTTGTGCAGCAGTCATTATATTTAAGTACAGTAGTAGATCACCCCAGACTGATTGTTCTTAGGTTTATAGGACAAGAGATGGGTTAGGTTTTGGGTTTGCCCTCAGGACCATCTGGACAATTTGTAGTAGTTCAATCACACACAAATAAAAAAAAATTGCTGCACAGATGGAATAAATGGCTTCCTATGGTGTGAGCTACACAGAGTTACACAAATAACATAGGAGTAGCAATTAGCTATGTGATCAATCACTACTACTTGCTACTTGTTTATCTTGTACCACATGGAGTGATTTGATACTTCTGTGTAGCAATCAATCAATGATCTAAAGGGCTAGTTTACACCATGTCTGTGATAAAGCTCACACGTTACCACACATATTTTTTATACACGGAGATACATCAAAATTAATTGGTTGCCCAATGTGAGTGGTCTATCAAGACCACTCAATGAACAAAAACTAGAACCAGCATTATTTGTTTACAATGTAGGTGCTCTATAGCACTATAGTTGCAGTACATTTAAGCTGATAGTACATTCTGCTTTAGATCTAGTACCAACTATGTAATTTTAGGGCCTGAGCATTAGATACAAGCCAAATGGCTTGCCCTTTCTTTACAAAATTTGGATAAATTTAAAAAGGAGATTGTACATAGATGGGTACAATCAAATTATAACATGTATAGTCATGCCGTGATCCTGTATGTACTGTATTGGGTATGAGCCCTTAGCAGTTAAGTGCTAGCAATGTGTGTTGCTTCCCTAAGAAGTGTGAAACATTTGCATAAAAGGACGTGAGACTGGAGGTAATAATTCAAAAAGAAAAATGTAGCTCGTGTTGTCTCAGTCTGCTCTAGGAGATCAGACTGCTTTCCAGTAACGCAAATACTAGACTCTATTCCATAATCAAGTATAGGACGGCTCCAGCAAAGACGGACACAAATTATTAAGGCATCCTCTAACTTGTCATCATTGTATTATTTTTTATTACTAATTATTATTTTAATATCACTTATTTTTAAAGTCTCTTTCAACTGCACTCAAAAGAAAGACTCATTTATTACTAAACACAGAAAAAAATAGTTTAATCAAGTGTACATTATGCTTACATACAGTATCTAACTGCAAAAGACCTTCAACACCCATTGAAGCTTCCTCACCATTAAGCTTGAATAGAGAGGCAGGCAGACATATCCTTGGTAGACAATTCAGCAGACTACCTCTCTGCAGAAGCACATCATGCATTAGTATTGTCGTATTTCAGAAGGGTGTCTCTCCTACATTACAAATGATCTACACACAACTCAAGTTTTTGTACTATACACATGAACAAATGGTTTTGAATGGAATCAGGATTTAAAGTGATACAGCACAAAGCTACCATCTATGAAAATCTAAGTCCAATGTATTCGGTAGAACTATAGTTCAACAAAAATCATCCTCCTGTATATGTACATACCCCTTCCTGGCTATGCAGACTGGAGAAACCCACAGCATCCAACCACAATTAATGGGGTCAATTTCTAAAAACTGTAGAGTGGCCAAGGGGCGGTAAAAACAGATGGTTGATCCAAGCTTTTTTCTGCTCCCTGGCCTTCAGCTGACAGGTTAGCATTACAGCTGGACAGTGCTGTACAGTTTTCCAATGCCGCAATACTGTGCTTTGCACCGCACAGTGAAATCCCCATTGGGATCCAAAAAAAAACACAGGCATTCAGGAAGCAGAAGTATCACCTCCTTAACTCCTGGAAGCCTCTGCTCTACTGCCTCTGAAAAGCAATCCACTATGGCATGCTTTTCAGAGGGCAGGTAAAGTCTTGTGCTTGTGTGAATGAGGCGAAAATAAAATTTCTCCATTAGGCTGGACCACTTGCCCTTAATTATTGGATTTTTCACACTAGATGGAATAGAGAAGGATTAGAACCTTAGTCAGGTTCTTACTGCTCTTCAGGCTCTAATAGACAGATTTCACTTCAATCACTGTTCCAGCAACAATTTTACCCAAAAGAAGTGAGAGAAAAACTCCCAACAGTAACACCGAAATTGAAAATAGCCAGCACTCTGGAACTGAAAAAAAAAATAGAACTTATGGTCATTCCATAGGGACAATGTTTTGGGGTCATGAAGGACCCCTTTCTCAAGGCAGTAGAACAGGACCCTTGGAGAACAACCTTGAGAAAGGGGACCTTCTTGTCCCCAAAATGTTGGTTTCTATGGAATGAAAGTAAATTCACTTTCAGAGTGCTGACTGTCATCTTTTCTTGGAACTGCAGGTACCACAGTAAGCCAAACACCCATTGAATTTCTTTGGCACAACAGGAGTCAGTGCAGCACGGACTGATGATAGATCTTTGTCACTTCCTGTCTGGTAAAACGGATGTCACCGATACAGTAGGAGCTCACCCACAGTTGGGCAAACCGTTGTAGTTTTTTACATAGTTCATTTGAACAGGATGCCTATCGCAGCACTGATCACCCCGGTGGTGAATGGATCCTGGGTGAGTTGAAATCTCTCTAAAGAAGCGCCTGATAGCAGTAAAAACCCAACAGGGGTTCTAATTCACTCCCTTGTATTCTCTCGCCTCGACTACTTTGTTGGCCTACCATTAAACAGGCTATCCACCTTCAGTCTATCATGAATGCTGCTGCCAGACTCATCCACCTTACCAACCGTTCAGGGTCTGCCGCCCCTCTCTCCCGATCCCTCCACTGGCTCCCAATTGCCCAACAAATACAATTCTAAATACTAACAACATACAGCCATCTACAACACTGCCCCCAGCTACATCTCCAACCTCATCTCAAAATATCACCCCAAACCACCCTCTCCGCTCCTCTCAAGACCTCCTGCTCTCTCGTTACCTCCTCCCATGCTCGCCTCAAGGACTTCTCCAGAGTGTCTCCCATCCCCTGGAACTCCTTAACCCAATCTCTTCTATGCTGTCCACCATTAGGCGATCCTTAAAAACTCATCTATTTAGGGAATCCTATCCCACCTCAACATAACTGCCCTTTTACTTGTTCCACAAACTCAATCGAAACAATTATTACCTTTTCACTTGCCCCTCCTACTAGATTGTAAGCTCTCAGGAGCAGGGCCCTCCTAAGCATATTGTACTGAAATTGTATTGTAACTGTACGGTCTCCCCCATTTTGTAAAGTGCTGTGCAAACTGTTGGTGCTATATACATACTCTATTATAATAATAATAAAAATAATAACAGGCACATTTCCCCCCAAAATTCCCATGTATCCAGCTTCCTCTGCAGATTACAACCCGCTGTTAATAACTTTTCTTTTAAATGCTCTTTTTGCTTGTCATACCTTGTCATGCTTGTCATACCTTGTCATGCTCCTTTTGCATGACCTGACCGCAAACACTGCTTGGTAGATGACCCCTCCTCTGTCCTGCCTATGCTGCAGGACAAACCAAACAATAGAAGCGCACCCCCAACACAGATGGAACAAGCGCTGTGGCTCATTCAAACACTGCTGAAGTGCGGTGCATTCTTACCCCACCTGTGATTGAGGGAAAGAGTGCACCCGACATGCGCAGTGTTTGAATGAAGCACAAAGCCTGTTCCTTCTGTGATGGGGGCACTCTTATAGCATCCGGTGCAGTATAGGCAGGACAGGGAGGAAGGGGGTCGCCTGCCAAGGAGTTTTTGCAGTTAGGCCGTGCACAGCCTGTAGATGTGGCATGCAAAAGAAGCATTTTTTTTTTTTTTTAACCTGAACAGTGCCTGTAATCTGCTGAGGATGCTGGAATGCATAGAAGAATTTCTGGAAATGCGCCTAAAGGTGAACAAACCCTCTAATGCTTTTTTTTCTGTATACATTTCAAACATTTTAATTGTTAGTCTATCTACAAACAATATATCGGTTTTGGGTGGATGACTGCCGACTAAATCACCTACCAACTTCTCTCAGGGATTCTCACTGTGAGGTTATATATACTTTTTCTATTGTAGTGTCTCACCCTTCCTGTTATATCTTTCATTTATTTACTGCACAGAGAATGCATCAGTAGAAGTCCAACTCGTGTTTGGCTTTATAGTAGCTGTGGCAGGAGCAGAGCCAGAAACTCTGGTGGGACAATCCTGCCACTGGAGTTTCCCAAAAGCTACAAGCATCCGGTGAGTGATCCAGCCCATGAGAATGATCAGTTCCGGGAGAACTGGGAGTTTTTGATCTCTGATCATCTATACTTTGTGAGTACCGGTATTAAAAATTACCAGCAAAGTTTCTAAGCTGTTGAGTCTACTGGCAAAAAATAACACACAGCACAATTTCTGTTAAAGAGCTCATGTCAGGTCTAAATGGTGCATGCAAGTGACAGCCAAACAAGCCACAAAATGAGACCACACAGCTATGTGATAACAATAAAAACGTGGAATATATTTTTGCCTGGAACACCGTTCTAAAAGCTGAATGGGAATATGTCCTGGTTAGCCACACTTTGCTATGTTGAGAAAAACACAGTTCAATAATGATCGATAACGGCAAGAAAATCAATTCGGAAGCCGCAGATAAACACTGTAAAAATTAGTGAATGCGTCAAGAGGGAGAGGAATATTGGTTAGGAAAGCTTTTCCCTACTCTAGCACAAAAACATTCCAGATTTCACATATGCTGTACAACAAGGTCAAATGATAAAAAATCCAACTTTATCCATCATTTGCACGGCACTCTTTGTGACCAGAGTTTTTTGAAGCATAGATGTTAAAAAGCATTGGTATGTGTCAGCTACATTGACAATAACTTCATGACTAATTTTCCCGATTGGCAGCCGGTCTGAGAACTAGGAGCACACACAGTTACACATTATTAGTTCCCTGCTGCAGGTTGTTTAACATTCTCACGCCATGAGGCATTTTATATTTGGACTTACAAAGATGCATTTTAATCACCAAGGATGAGAAACCAACCAATTAGGGTAGTGCAGAGTCTGGTCTGTCTAAATCAGCGTTTCTCAACCTGTGGGTCGCGACCCCGTCGGGGGTCGAATGACGATTTGCCAGGGGTCGCCCGGGAGTCTCCCGCTATTAGATAGCGGCTCCCGGCCACCCGGGAGAGAGACACTTTCTCCCGGAAAGGTATACTCTGCGTTCGTTTTTTTTTTTTCTGACATCGGTTGCCGGGCGCCGTAAGTCAGAAAAAAAAAAAAACCATAGGAATGCATAGCTAGATTCCTATTGGCTATTTCACTTTGCAATAGCCAATAGCAAACTAGCTATTGCAAACGCCCTCTGCTGCTGCCAATCAGTAGAAGGGGACCTGAAGTTCTCCATCAGGTCCTCTTCTAGTGATTGACAGCAGCAGAGGGCAGGTGCAATAGCTAGTTTGCTATTGCAAAGTGAAATAGCCAATAGGAATCTAGCTATGCATTCCTATGGTGTTTTTTTTTTATTATTCTTACGGCGTACGCTAGTGGTTCTCAACCAGTGGGTCGCTGTGTGATTTCTGCTGTGCTAGGTGAGAGTCCTCCTCAGCTCTCTCATAGCGCATCAGTGTCAGTTCTCCCGCAACGCCGCCAGCAGCCGCGTCATCCCTACATTTTACCGTTGGGGGTCACCACAACTTGGCAAATGTTACTAAGGGGTCCCAGCCCTAGAAAGGTTGAGAACCACTGGTCTAGATGGTGATACTCCGTTATTCTGGAGAATAGTTTACATGTGTTTGTTGTTTAATCTCATGCTATTTTTTTTGCTTTAAAACGTAAATTTAAAAAAAACAAAAACAAATATCACACGAGTAATGAACCAAATTTTAAGAAATGTGTAAAGTGCGTGCGCATCCAGCCAACATATTTTTTTATTGTTTGAATAGAGTAGGAAAGGATAACAACCCCTGTCGTGTTTTACTGCTATTATCGATTAGTCGATAATCAGAATAGTTGTCAACTATTCTCATAATCTTACAGTTAGTTGGATCCCCTAGCTCTCTCCTCCATGCTGGGAGGAGGGCACAGCAAGCAGTGGGCGGGTGCAATAGCCAGCCTGCTATTAGCTATTGCAATTTGAAATGGCCAATAGCAGGGTGGCTATTGCACCAGCACACTACCTGCTGTATTTACATTTAGCTGCCCTCTGCAGAATTTTGCTACTGGCAGCGGTCATTCCCTGGCTGAAGATATTTAAGCGTCATGCGCTTACAATACAATTACAAAAAACAAAAAAGTGGAAAAAAAAGTCATTTTCTGTTTCAGCCTAACAAATTCTGCTGTGCAGTTCCATTAATATCAATGGCACCCCAAATCACAGTGTGATCACCCGCACTGGAACGCATGGTAACACAATCCTGTGCGCTTCAGTGCAGTGCGATTGCAAAACATTGTGCACGCAGTTTTATTCTAAAGTAAACTTTATGTTTGTAACACTCCATTTGTGTATTTTAATTTTAAATTAAGGATGGCATTTAAAAAAAAATTCTGATCAATCTAAAAAAAAAAAAAATCGGCCAACTAAGTGATTATGAAAATAATCATTAGTTGCAGCCCTACATTAGTAACCTATTCCCTACTGGGAGAACAGCAATATATATTTATTTCTTAAACTCCCGTTATCTGGCATCCACGGGGATTAGTTGATTCCGGACAATTGTATTTTCTGGTTGCACGAGAGTTACTATTAAAAATAGGTCTAACTAATGCCAGCCATACCCCATACTATACCATATCATGGCAAAACTCTGTATTGACTTCATATTAATATTGAAATGCAGTAATCAAAAGCAAATTAAGACAAACTAGACACATTCTCCCTACTGCTAATTTTGCCCTTGCTCCCTGACTGGTGTGACCATTGTCACAGTGACAGCAACTCAAAAGAACTCTCTCTGTAATGGTGTCCCAGATAGTAAAAACCCAGCAGGCACAGCACACCTTTCCCATGCTATGCAAAACTAATAAAATAAAATATAGAATAAGTGTGTCTGGTCATACACTTTAAGAACTATATTGATATCTCTCATGAATCTAAATGTTATCTCACAAACGACTACTTTATCTCTACCTTAAATGGTAGAGATAATAGATACCTCATAATAATTCACTGTTACCATCAAGCAATAGGTAACTGTATGTTTAGGAACAAACGCCTGTGTGATTTTTTTTTTGTTAATTGTCATTTAGATACAAAATATATGTAAAAAATTGGTACTAATTTTATAAAAGTAAAATAAAACACACCTGCATTTAGTGAACAAAAAAAGAAAAAGTTACTGAAATATTGAAAATTCAACACACGTTACACTAACGTGCATCAAAAATAATATATATTCTACAATCATTGAAAAGCTGACATGACTTACTGCTTGCCATGTGATTCGGGGAGGAATGTTGTCCATTAGGTGTGCAGGAGGTCAGGTCTATGGCCATGTTGGAGTGGTCCCTCTCGGGCACAAGCTCATTATCACCTGAGAAGTTAAAAAAGAAAAACAAACCTGTCAGAATTCATCTGCCTTTAGGGAAAGAGCCTATCGAACATAAGGAATGCAAAATGAACAAAGCCTAACAGAGCTTCCTGCAGTTTTAAGGAAAGTCAATAAGACGAGCTAAAATATATTACTTTTTTTTTATTATCAATCCCAAATGAATAATTGTACTAAATAGGCAGCTGTCCCTCACTTCAAGGATTAAGATTTGCCCGAGGAAGAAGTTCTGATTTTCACTACTGACCTGCAATACCATAAAATCTATATTTAGGTTTGCGTTAGGTTCATTTTTTATTGTATAGCAATAATATAGCAACTTGAAGTTCACACTAGTTGAAAAGCAGCATTTGGCACGCAAAAGAAAGCAATTTTCATTCATTTTCAATTTAATAAATGTAAACATTGACTATGGTGTGTTCCATGGTCCTTCTAGATCAGGGGTAGCCAAACTCCGGCCCTCCAACTGTGGTGAAACTACAAATCCCATGATGCATCTCTCTCCAGGAGTCATGTTTGTGGCTGTGAGAATCTTGCAATGCCTCATGGGATTAGTAGTCCCACCACAGCTGGGGGGCTGGAGTTTGACTACCCCTTTTCTAGATCCTGGTGCCAAAAGTGCGGCCTGAGGGCCACATGCAGCCCTTCGATACCTGTGTGGTCCTCGGAGTAGCCCAGCCACATGGCGTGTGAGTGAGAGCATCACCATATTCTACATCATATTTTCAGTTTCCGATCACATCAGTACATGACCACACTCTCCATTATTACCCCTAGTATGTCTACAGTGTGGCAGTCATCTCTAGCATTACATATACTTAAAGTGAAATTAAAGCTCCCCTTCCCCAATGCTGCTGTAAGCACTTCCCTTACTTGATGACTCTTGATCCGAGTATCATCTTCCTTCCACTCGTTTCCGACAGTTGCTCCAGCACTAGTGCCGGTCGCTGATCCACCGCAGACTCCTTGTGTCCCTACTATGTCTACCCTGCGTGCGTGCTCCTGGCTGCGTCAATTGAGTTTCATTTTCTCTTCTCTCCCCTTGCTCTACTGCACATGCGCTCGCACACTTCTTCCTCTCAGACGTTTGGGAGCTTCAGCTGGGAGCGAGCGGCACTGGAACAGGTAAGTAATTAGGTATTTGCCTAATTTGTTTAATCATGGGGCATGTATCTACTGCTTGCTAGCAGTAGATATATGCCAAAAAACGTAAGACTTTAATTCTATTTTAACACGGGGGTTGACTAAAGGAGTAGAACAGGTTTACTTTCAAAGTGAATTTTCACGTCTTAGTGAAGAAGGTAAAAAAAAAAAACCTGAAAATTCTCTTTCCAAAGAACCATGTGCAAACAAAAACAAACAAAAAAAAAAAAAAAACAGGATTTTTCAGAAAGGTAAATTTTCACCTAACCTCACTAAACATCCAATCATGTGAAAGGAAAAATCCAAGCAAAAATCTAAGTTTTCGAATGTTCCTTGTACGTGATTGGGTATTATTTGAAAACAGAACATTCACTTAGTTTAATATCATTCACAAATGTAAGTGAAAATTCAATTTGAAAGTTAACATACTCTACTCCTTTAATAAATCAGGGTCATTCTGTGTGGTCCTTTGCTGATCAATGGTTGCAGTTGAGGCCCCCCCATCACCACAACCTATAACTCAGAAGTTGACAACAACCTCTAGATAGGGTTTGGTTCTATATATATCAGCAAAGCGCTAATTGTTCATCTGAAATATGGTGAGCAATAGGAGTCGGTGAGTGCGGCCAGATCTTATCTTTGGGGACGATGGAGACTGGAGAGCACTGATTCACTAATTGTTTTTGCATTCACGGACGTTGGTGTTGATTATAAAAGCAGAAAGATTTATCCTCACATACAAGGACTTTATTGTATCCACAAGTAATGGACTTCACACATGGTTATGCAGATTAGGTGGGAGTTATACATCACTTGTGAGATTCAACACAGGATTTTCTATATGTACACATTTTATGACATGTACTAGCACGTGTTTTTTTTTTTTTCCATCAGCACAGGCATTGTGCAACACAGGTGTTGTGTATGACACAAAATTGTGTATCCCTTTGTGACAATTTCACAGTTTATACAATTTTTTTCACATTTTAGGAATATAATTTTTGAGTTTGAAGCGCAGTGCTATTTTCTTTTAACCTCTAGATAGAACTGTGAAAAATGGGTTTATTTCCATGAGTTAAAGGAGAACTATGGGGTTAAGGCTTTTCCCCATAGTTCTCCTTAGGGTAACAAGCAAAGTGTCCATTGAAGATTTTATGCAAGTATTAGCTATTTTCTGTTTTTATCATATTACTGGACACATTAGGTCTGGTGGGCACAGGAGTAGACAGTAGTCCTTTACTTTTTTATTTATTTTAATTTAAAGTGTATCTAAGGGCATTCTTTAATTCTACATGAAGCTGGGAAGAATTAGAACACTGGTCAGATTTTTTTCTGTGCCTCCACGGGGAGACCACTGTCTAAGAGGATTTTCCTTACTTTGCAGAAATTCCCTCCATCTTTCCTGCAGGTTGCCCATGTCTGTTATAATAAATTAATAATGCATTATGATTTGGTTTATGTAAAATGTTTTTTCACCATCATGGATAAATTCTTACAATTTCCAGTGATGCGGCACAGTGGGCAGCAACAGTTTACAATGCATGACAATAGACAACAATGTCAAGTTTATCTCCGTTTCCATGAGGATGTGGAGACGTTTTCTTGTTTTTTGGCTCTTCAACCAAGTAGTGTAGTAGCTAACAGGGCTTACTCAATACTGTGTTCTATGACACATGAATAAAGGATGAGAAGAGGACCTTAGCAGTCTTAGCTCAGAGATAAATCTCCATGATGCCTTCCAACAACAAACTCCTGAGGAATATGGTATCTGCAACAGGATCCCTCTCCTACCTATAGAATGTTTTCTCCCAGAGTCTTAACATGTTCTTTCCTGTGGATGCAATTCCCAGCTAGAAGGGCATTCCATTGCTTAGGGATTTATATGACTTCTCTCAGTTAAGAATTATTATCTGTAAGAATTTTTAAAGCAACCAGCTTAAAAACAAAAACAAGACAAGTATGCTGTTATTCTTGTGGTGATTCATCAGTAATTAAAATATCAAAAAATTCTAACTTCTAACGAAAATAATACAGCAGGTCTTTGCCAGTGAAAACCTTGCTGGACAGGAGAGTAGAAATGGTAAACGTTCAAGAACAACAGCGCAGAAAGAATACAAAGGCTGCCACTGCTGCCCTCTCTTTCTGCTAGCTGCTGTCATGCTGCTCCAAATGGCTTTGATATGATCTCCGGCATTGTTCTGGAATAAGCATGATGATCAAGAGTTCATCATTAATCCCTACTCTATTAAAAAGGAAAAAAGGCCACCCAATGTTAAATCTGATGGGCTGAATCAACAAATGTTTATCTAGAGCACCCAGTGACCAGATCTTTCCTTTAGAGTCTCTAGCTCCGACGGATGCCCCTTTCCTGCTGCAGCTGCAAAACAAAAATAAATAGAAAAGCCAACATAGAATGACAAATTTCTAAGATTGGCCATGACAGGCGGTTGAGCTGAAGGACAGGAGAATAAGCAATGTCATTCTACCTGCCAGCACCCTCTCCAAACTGAAATTTACAGGGTTATTCACAAAAGGGTGAAGAGTTTGGAGAAGGGAACAATCTAGGCCAAAATAGCTGAACTGAAAATTGAGCTGAATTGGAGATTTTTTCTAAATCGGCTATTTTGTCCTAGATTGTTCACTTCCCCCTGCCTTCTCCAGATGCTTCACCCTTTTGTGAATAACCCTGTTAATTTTTGGATTGATAAACAACTGATGCAAATAAGGTCCCTTTCACACAGGTGGACTGATCGGGTCGGAGACACATCTCCGTTTACATCCGACTCACCATAGACCGACAGGGGGTTCGGTCATTTCAGTTTTTCCTGTCATCGCAAGACGGAGGAAAAAAACTGGGCGGACACAAATGTCACAGCAGTGACATCGGATTAGTAGTGCTCCGCTCAAAACGGGATCCATGCACAGATGCCCTTCTGATCAGCACATGTGAAAGGGGCCCAAGACAACTGGAGGAAAACACAGAATTTAGGAAAAACACAGGTCGTGAGCAAAATGTGGGTTAACTGTATCTATAGCCAAAACTTTTTTTTTTTTAATGTTTTGGATAGTGTGTGGGGAAAGATTAAAACTCCTGTCATGTTTTCATCTGAGGCTTCATTTCTTCACTTCTTTTCTGGTGAAAAGCTTGTCCCCAGGACAAGATGTGAGGGAAAATCTCTCGAACATCAACACAGACAGAAGTAAAAATGTTGTAGGGTGATGCCAGAACCTCTCAGTTTTTTGTTTGTTTTTTGTATTATTATTGTCTAATTCCTTGTTCCATGTTTGCCCTCACTTCCTGTCTGGTGAAAGGTTGTCCCTAGAACACAGAGGAAATCCTGGAAACCCCAGACAGCAGTAAAACCTGACAAGAATTTCAACCTTTCCCCATTCTGTCAAAAATAAAAAAGGTTTTGGGTATAGATGTGGTTTAAGCACAAAACTGAAATGTATATGACTCGATTACTGGCATTTAACTTATTGTTCCATGTACACTTTTGTCCAGTTTGAGCTATAACAGCATAGCAGCACATCACATGACACAAGGCCGATTTCTAAAAACAGAAGCAATAAAAACTTCAGTAATCAAGCAATTTTCATCTGTAAAGTTGCTACAGATATGCTCCAACAGTCTGCCTAAACAATCAAATTGTATCTAATATATCCCAGAGAAATATGAATCATCTGCACCTAACCTGTGTCACAGATAGCTGTGCAATCAACCCCAATCAACCCATGCACATAACATGGACTTTAGGTTTAAAAGTCCCCACTAAAGTATATATACACCTATCCTTCTCGGTTTTTAAATGCACTGCAATTATAACTAGAGGACAGCTTTGTGGAAGTACAGATACAGACAGAAGTATACCGGAATCCAAATGTTAGTGAACGTATATAGTAATTATCTATGAAAATCTGTGTGATGTGTTGATAAACAATGTATTCCCTCATCTAAGAAAACTATAAGGAACTTTGGTTTCCTGTGATGTGTTTCTGTTATATTCCCATGTGATTTTCCCAATATCTATAGTTTGAAACAAAAAAACCCAAAAAGGGCGCAACACTAGGTGGGCTAACTGGCCAACTGATCTTTTTCAAGGTTCCTTCTCGAGCTTGAAAAAGAGGTATCACTCCTCGAAACGCGTTGCTCATTGTCTTTCCACCCCGCCACTACCCTCTTCCTATCACAGACCCGACTGATAGCTGACAACTCTCAGCCCACGGCACCCGCACACTACCCCAGCCTGCGCCGACAGTGACCGAGCAGCACGAGCCGCAGCCGCGGTCACAGCAGCTCTGCCTGCTCCTGACACCGCTGATTCTTTCCCACACCACTCAGCACTTGGACTCACACAGCGGGCCACGGACTGAGTCCCCACTCCTGTGGTTGCTCTTTTTCCCCCCCTTTTCTTCCTCGCCCACAGCCTCCTCTCCCCGTGTGGATGCACATCCCCTGGCTCACCAGTTCCAGGTATATACCACGGATGACCCGATCCTTTGCACCGGCCATCCATCCTCTGGTCCCGTGAAACGAAATGTAAGTGCTCATTCTTTTTCCTCAGCTATCCTCCGGTTTTTCGCCCAGTGCACCCATTGTCACACTATTCTCCTGTCATTTTCCCTGGGTCTCCTGACCCGGCCAGTTAGCCCACCTAGTGTTGCGCCCTTTTTGGGTTTTTTTTTGTTTCAAGTTTGCAGATACACAGGCACTCCTCCTGGGTTTCAGGGCTGCACACGATCTAGGGTCACACACTGTTCACCCCCTTATTATTAGTACAAGAGCGCTGTTTGTACGTTTTGTGTTTTTGCCAATATCTATAGTGAGACTGGCCAAAACGCATCCACTAAAATAGTGTTTCTCAACATACATATTACATACAAAACATGTACTCCTTTGCTGTAACAAAACCTTTCCAGGTATTCTCCAGCACATATCCATTTATCTCAAGTATTCCCAAAGGGTGTACATTTATTCCCAAAACCCACTAAAGTACCCACTGACAGTAGAGGATTGTCACCTAATTCAAATCAATTCAAATGTAACAGTTATATGCCCATGGGTAGTTCATGGCCTCAGTGGTAGTTCATGCATACATTCATGCATACATTCTGTGTCCAACTGATCTTGGGGGAAGAACTGATCACCCAGAATGAAATTTACTGATTAATAAATACTGTTCCACCAAGACAAAACTGAAACTGTACCCATACATTTATGTGCAGCCAATATACATATGCATGTTGATGCCACGGTTACTGAACAAGCTCATGTATAGGAGATACATGCAGCCACTGTCAGTATGGGCTTCATTGAAGTGATAGCTTCTTGATGGATTAGAAAACCCTGAGTAAACACTAATACCTTCCCCCGATAAGCTGGTGCTATAGCTGGCCATACACCTATAGATTTTCAATCGGGTATTTTCGTTGCTGTCAAGAACCTTTTTGATTCTAGTTCAAATAGTTTATCAAGCACAGACCAATGCCGATTTCGATAATCGTTCGTTAGCAATACTAACTCACTGAATTTCATCGATCGACAGAACGGTTTTTGGTTTGCAACTTGCTGCAATTTTTTCCGTTCAAAAATGCCACTAATCCATCAATTTTAATACGATTAAGAAAAAGTTTTCCAGCCAGACTGATCGAGGAATTCGGGCAGAAGTACAGTAATTCAAATTGTTGATGTCCCATCAACTGATCGATTATCATTCGAAATACCATTCGTGGACGATTTCCAAAACGAAAATCGATAGGCACAGGTGTATAGGCACTTTAAGAGTGTCTGCAGTCAAACTCCAACAACCCCGCACCAAAGACTAAACATGAACAGTCACCAATGGTCACCATTCTTGTATAAGCAAAAAGAGGTGCCCAAAGGCAGTCAAGTCATGCTTACATATCCAATCAACTTCTTGTGTCTCTAGCCAGCTTTTAAGTGTACAATTGCTTTCCAAATACCATGATAATTATTCCCATTTGATTTCGTATATACTAAGATTTCAAAATAGTATGCTGGTTTTAATTTGACATGCAAGAGTATCCTTTTTCAGCGGTAATAGAGGAACCACATGTTGAACATTGCCTAGCACTATCCTAGCCCACCACTTTATTCTGCTGTGTAAAGTGATATATAGTCTGGAGGACCTAGGATTAGATATACAGTATATGGCTCTCTTAAACAGCACTACAGTACAAAGTAAGTAATACAGGATTGGATTTAGGGCTGCAACAACTAATCGACATAATCGATTATAATCGATTATTGAAAAAGTTGTCAACTTTTTCAATAATCGATTAATCGGCTTCCAAACAGTTGGCCCTGTTCACGGCTCCACAAACGCTGCGCACCGCTGCCAGACCCGCCCGCATCCACGCTCTACACGCCGCACCTCCTTCCCGTTTCACACTCACCGCCCGTCCACATCCACGATCGGCACAGGGACGCGGGGAGATGTAGTAGGGAGGAGCAGGTGTGGGGGGATGACAGCCGCCGATAGACAGGTCCCTCAGGTAAGCCTAACCCCCCCCCACATGGTGCTCTATAATGTATTGCTGGGATTTGTATTCCTCTATAGCTGATGGTACATTGTGCTGTATAGTATACATAGGAATACAAATCCCAGCAATACATTATACACTGTATGTATAATGTATTGCTGGGATTTGTTGTACTCCTTTATAGTTGGTGATATTCTGCACTGCACTGTATAGAAGACTACAAAACCCAGCAATAGTACATTATACAGCGCAATGCGGAATACCGCCAGCTATAATGTACTATTGCTGGGATTTGTTGTATTCCTCTATAGCTGGTGATATTCGGCATTGCGCTGTATTATGTACTATTGCTGGGATTTGTAGTCCTCTATAGCCGGTGCCAGTCTGCATTGATTGCTGTATACATTTACACTTTCCATTTCACTATATTGCACACCACACTTTTTTTACTTCCACCGCTCCAAGCTTGCTCCTGTGATGGACTACAATCTTAATAGAAACTAGTAGTCCATCACTGGAGCCATTTTTTAAACTTTATTTTATTGTTTATCCGATTAACCGATTAATCGAACTTAATAATCGGCTAACTAATCGATTTTGAAAATAATCGTTAGCTGCAGCTCTAATTGGATTGGTGTCCATGTCCAAGGCTCAATCACCTAAACCATGATGCATTGTCTCTCCAATTAAAAGAATACAAACATTTTTGTCAAATCCACTGGGGACAAAAGCCATTAAGCAAAAAGACTCCATTCAATTGCAAGACAAAATAGATCAAGACAAACTACTACAATCAGTATCCATTAAAAACATGAATTGGAGGTTACCTTAAAGTGTGAAGAAAACCTGTTTGAGATTGACCAAAGATTACCATGTGCATAGGCAACAGTGAAGACAAGTCATGATATGTGGAATCATAATAGGTAACGTAAAATTATATAACGGTGTAATCACATATGCTGCACATTAGCGCCTTATTTACTTTGGTCTACTATGGGACCTGCTCAGTCATTATTTAACTATGGATGTCCCAAGATGTGCAATTTGACTACAGTGATGAATAGGATTGTAAATATGTTACTTACTAATTTGATTTTTTTGTTACTTTTGGCTAGGTTTCTACTTTTTGTATACAAACTAAATTAAACTATGTGAAAAAAAAATGGAAGCACTGAACTGTAAAAGGGAACCTAACCGGCCATCAAACTGCTTGCATCAACAGACTGTTATCTAATTCTTTCATACGAACACAGAAACAGAAAAAAAGTAAAAGGAGTAAATTCATTCAAGTCAATGTGATGATGTCAGGCAGCAAAATAGGGGAATCAATAGAACATGCTAGACCACGAATGATCAAACTAAGCGATTAACATGTTGAAATATAAAATGTCCCCATATATAAAACTTCACATACTCTTGAGTACCAGGGCAGCTTAAAGCACATAATATGTATTGTATTATACCCTTTAAATATGATATCCGTCATTAATAAAAGGGAGAAATTTGGATTGCACACTAACATACTGTAAGACAGTAAGGGTGAAGTTCTAAGAAGTGATTTTGCTGCTGGTGACACATCACCAGCGCAGAACCGCAATGGAAAGGCCTTTACTTGCCCTAATGGAGTCCTTAATTTACTGGCCCAGAACACTGCAGAATAACTACCACTATTGAAGAAGCAGCAAGAGGGCTATGTCTTACTGGCCCATCTAGTAAGTGCGTGCCTCCATGCCAAAAAGGTAAGTGCTCATGTCACTAGCAAGATGTTGCCAGTAGCAGAATCTCTGACATCAGCCTTGAAGAGTTGTACACAAGTGTTTTAAAAACATGGTTAACACATAGTCTGGTGCAGTTTTCATTATGTGGGATAAGGAAAATACACGGAACAGAGAAGCTTATTCCTGTTGAATGCAGATCATTAGAAATTCAAATGTTTACAATAGAACCCGTTCCCACCAATGTGTTGCGTTTCAGTAGGTTGGAAAAAACATTCCTGTGTATTTGGGTGTGTTGACCTTAAATTTTCCATTCAAGTAATTTCTTTCAAAAAAGCATAACATGTGAATCAATACAACACACATGGAGCCATGTATAATGGTGGAAACAAGTCCTTATATTTCCCCTGAAACCTGTATAGAAAAGACCAAGCTCTGCAATTTTCACAAAGATGCTAGAAGCACATTGGCATGCATATAGCCAAAATAGCCAAAAGGTGCCCATACACCTGTCGATTATCGTACGATAACCGTTTCTACTGTACGGTCGCACGTCTTTGTGCGACCGTACAAAGGGCCGGTGAGCGCAAGTGCACACTGCCCGCTCAGCATTGGAATCATCGGTGATCGCAAGTACAATCTGCCTGTCCAAGATGGGCAGATCGTACGAGATTTTAATTACCTTACAACCATCGCACAACGAAAG
Source organism: Nanorana parkeri (assembly GCF_000935625.1). NCBI lineage: Eukaryota > Metazoa > Chordata > Amphibia > Anura > Dicroglossidae > Nanorana > Nanorana parkeri. The sequence goes on from NW_017306393.1 coordinate 639,024, forward strand.
TCGTGCGATGGCTGTAAGGTGTATGGCCAGCTTTACTGTGATCAGTGCTCTATATGGTGGTTACAAATGGCAATGGCCACTGCTATTATGCTGACTTATAGAGAAACGCAATGGCCTGATGTTATCAAACTATACTGTCTGCAATATTTTCACATTCGTACTCCTGGCTTTTCGTTTTCACCATTTGTTGTCCAGATTTTAGTTTGACTTAACATAAAAGCTCTCCGTTTAATCACCAAATTCATTTGCACCTACACCTCTGCACAGGTACATGCTAGAACAGATTAAAGAATAAAGTATCCGTCTGAGACATACAAGAATTTATCTGATGAACATCTTAAGCATTCCCACTATTTTTATTAGTAGTAGATTATTGTACCATGTGATCCGTCGATTAATGTAGAAAAGTTCAAAGTTTAGGGGATACCATTCATCGAAGGAATCCTGAAAGCTTGCATCTTTAATAACACAAGTTAGCCATTAAAAGGTATCACCTAAACTTCAAACGTTCTGCACCATTTTATCAATTTAGTGTGCCCGTCATCTGACCTAAAAGTTTTGTAATACATAGGTATCAATGGAAAGCGAAGACATGGTGAAGATCATAGTTACAAATCAGGCACCGTTTGGAAACACAGTTGGTACAGAGTTATGAGTGAAATCAAGCGAATTGCAAATTTGCCTCAACTTTTCAGGCAACCCGCATATTTCACTTAGTCTGCACCCTCTCCTCAAGCAACATATATGTAACACTCCCTGTTATGTCAAAACAAACAATATATCATTTCGGCGTCAACCAGGAGCTTGGCAACTGAGAAAAGCAGGTGTGAGCTATGCAGTCAGATAACACACAAGGAGCAAGGGAACAAATGCACCTGTTGCAGTCAATTTAACTTAGCGCCAAAAGCCTGACACCATACAATCTGGCTACCTAGCTTCGGGGTTTTGGGCAAACCTGGTCAATAGGATATGTAATCAGCGAAGAATGCTGGTCCGGCCAGTTTTGTCCTCTTGAGGCTATGTGCTCATATATTAAAGAAAGGGGGTAAAGAAAAAAAACCAAAACACATTCAAACACACCTATATAGGAATGACTTATGTAGAATGATAAAGCCAGCTTTTAACACTTAACACTTTCACTTCCAGCAAAGCTGGTGTTGAAAATCTGCACTACAATGCTAAAACATACCAGCAACACTCACAGACCAGCTAGTAAAACAGCAGTCACCTGTCCCTGCTTTTCAGGGACAATTTGAGATTTTGAAGAATTATACATGTCCTTCAATATTTCTTTGGTCTTCAACATTAAATTAGCTGCCTGAAAATCCTTTCTTTTTTATCTTATACTCAAATCAGGACTATTCCCATAATTGTGGCTTGTCAGTAAACTTTTTTTTTTACAATAGTCATGTCATGATGGGCTGTCCTATGCACCATCATGCTCAGATATACCTACTCAGAAAATAATCCCAAGAAATTATTTTAAAATGTCCAAGTACGTAATACATTATTTTCCTAAACTGCAAGCTACACCATTTTCCCCACCCTGTTGTCCTATAATAAGGTTACTTTCTAGATATTAACAAAGAAAAACGCAAGCTCCGCAGGCAAAATGAAGTACTGACACAAGAAAAGCAGGGCACAACTTTTTAAATAAAATTGCCACTTACTAGTTACATATCCATCGGGTCTCTCTGTTTCCATAGTCAAAGAGCAGTGCTGAAATACAAAAATAGGACATCTTCAAAAAGACTGGAAACCTTCCACAGGCAATAAATGTGTAATTTGTACCAAAGTATTTACATGTTTCTGTTGCCTTGGCAGTACTGTACGTATATCTGGGCCACCTGCTGAGATCCATGCCTTCATTTTTATTATGATGTACAAATCCAGAGGTAGGTGTCTGTTTTAAGTGTTTTGAAAACTGACAATCTCCCTCGCAAATATTCTTTTTTTGTTCGTCTCCCTATAACTATAGCAGATACAAAAATGTAAACGTTTTCCAGTAAGTAACGTATGCGAAAAATAAATAAAATATATATTTATTTATTTTCTTAAATAAAATAAAAAAATGCAAAAAAAAAACCTGCTTGAAAGTGCAACACTGATGAAAATAAAAACACAGTAAAAAATGGATAAGGATACAGACACTCTACAAGAGCACAGCATAAATGTACCTATGTCCCCACTGTCAGTTGAGTGCTTGTCACAAACTAAGGTTTTCCTGTGTTAAATGATTTAACCCCTCTGAAAGAAACAAGACATTGTGTGCTATACGTTACACCATTATCAAAGGGAACCTGACATCACACAGTTAACCTGTTGTGCACCAACTGCTACACATGGGGGAACATTTATCTAGAGGGGAAAATATTTTTTTTTTTTTACATGCCCAACCTCCCAACCAAATTTTAAGTAGGTCGCAAGTCATTAATAGATACAACAGTACAGGGGAAAAAGTAGGTTTTGAATGCTACAGATAACCATTTAGTTTTATTTAGGAGTTGACATTTTTAGCAACCCTTGTAGATCTGATGTACCATATTGCTGAACACATACGAATCTCTTGCTGAGCAAACGATTATATAGGAAAGAAAGAAACAAGTGTCTTACCTTATACTGATCACACAAAAAAAAGGATGTGCTTTTTAGTTTCTCCTACTCTTGTTTGCAGCGCTGCCTGTGAGTCAGTTTCCTCTACTTCTACAATACAGTATAGTGTATGTAATATCTGATGGACATGGAACTGGTGTGTGAGATTAAATAATACATGCATTGCACGGTGCAGCAAAAACTTACTGGACACAACCTATAGACCGAAATGACTATGCGGTCAGTTTGTGATTGCTTCCTGTGCTGGTTCTGATCTCTTGGACTTTACATTAAAACAAGATCCTTGAGAGGCTATTTTAACTCTTTGCTGGCACAATTGGCAATAGCATCTTGAATCAAATATGCCAAATCAAATATGGGTAAGAAAAAAAAAAAGTTTGCATCGGAGGAAAAGTTTGCTCAGCTGACAAAATACAATTTTTAATGTGTATGTGAAATATTTCATCAGGCTTAATTAAGCATGGCAAAAAGCATAAGGCTAATATAACAATTGCAACCAAACAGAAATCACATTCCACTCTAAATACTTCTAGCTGATGTAAGCTATAATCTGATAGGCTGCCATCGGTTCCCGCACATCATAACCGTTCTTTGTTCTGTATTGTTAAATATTTGATCAATCAAAGTTACAGGGTGGTAGCCTGATGACACAGTATTCAATACATTCAGTGCCTGATAGGAGAGCTCGAATACAAAAACAGTGCAATGTAGGAAGACGGTGAACTGGGAAAGCACATGTCAGAAAAGCCAGAGGAATTAACTGTCATTCCACTGCAGGTACAAAGTATAAATAAGATGGGGAAAAAAAAAGAAGCGACTTGTCAAGATCTACAGCCCTGATCTACATCATAGGCCATGAGGAGGAATTTTCTTGTCACCTCTTCCCCGTTCGCTTTTAGCTTCCAAACTGTTCCAGCACTGCCAGTTAAATTATTCACAACCAGCCATTTCTGTATTGATCCACCAAGTATATTTAGCTCCTGCTCCTGGAATTTCTACATTACTTACTGGAAAGTAGGCTGCTCTAAGTCTTGTCTCCAAATCACTTCCCAAAAAAGTAAAAAAAAAAAAAAAATGAAATAAAAAAAATGTGATTATAATTCTAAATGCTGCATATATCAAAAAAGCACTTTTCCCCCCTTCTCTTTTCTAGTCTTCTCCCTTTCCTTCTCAGACAGATCATATTGCTTTCACAAGTGACAGATAACAGGTTTGTTTCAACATGTTACAGACCAACCATGTAGAAAAGAAAAAAAAAAAAGAAGAAAATTCAGAAAAACTTTTGAATATAGGGAAGACAACAGTTTTTCGGTTCAGTAGCCCCTGACCTGTCGGTCAGATGGATGCCTAGGAACCAGCACTGATAACATCAGGACCCGTAGACAATTAAAACAGGCCAGTTGTGATATGGAATAGACACGGCACAATCGGCAAGCAGGTTTCATAGTCTAATCTGAGTGTCCTCAGAAGAACAAGAATCAAATAGATAGCGTGCTTCTACACTACAGATACAACTGACCAGTCCACAATGCTAACAGGCAATTTCAAAACATGCTAAATGTTTTCTGTGTACAAGAAAAATAACTGGACTAAGATATGACGTGATATTTAATAATACAACAAATGTGATGACTGATACATATAACAATGTTTTGTAGTTGTAGCCCATTATGTACACTTTAAAACACAACAAATGTTGCCAGCTACCTCTGGAATGTGTCATTATTTTCTAAATAATACACAATGCATGGCATCGGAATTCTGACTTGATGATGATTTCAACTGCTACATGATAACTATATGGGCAAATGTATGCCTTAAATCTGTCACAAGTCTCGTTAGGGATACCCATACTACATGTTACAATGTATCCCCCGATTGTCACAAGTATCCTTAGGGGTACATATACTACATGTTACAATGTGCCCCCCCCCGCCCCCCAATCAGTCACAAGTATCCTTATGAATACATATACTTCATGTTACAATGTGCCCCTCAATCAGTCACTGGTATCCTTATGAGTACATATACATGTTACATATATGAGTACTATATGTTACATTGTGCCCCCCCTCAACCAGTCACAAGTATCCTTAGGGATACATATACTACATGTAAAAAAATATCTCAAGTATATATAGGGTACATGTAACGCTTGTTACAATGTACCCCCTAATCTGTCACAAGTATCCTTAGGAGGTACATATAATGCATGTTACAATATACCACAGGAAAATGTAATAAGTATCCTTTAGGCTACATATACTATATGTTACAATGTAACTCTAAACTCAGAGTGCATAAAACCCATACAAATCAGAATTATGCATAAGGGCTTCTATTTCACGTGTTACAATGTACCCCTCAAACTTGCAGACCTATCCCAAGTTGTACATATACTACATATTACAATGTGCCCCTTAAATAGGTCACAAGTACCCTTAGGGGTACATATACTATACTACAATGTACCCCTCCAATCTATCATTATATAATGACATGTTACACTGTACCTCTCAAAACAGGTTTGAATTATTCATAGAGGTTTATATACCACGTGTCACAATGTACCCCTTAAACTTTCTAAAAGTACCTGAAGTTGTACATATACTAAATTGTACAGTGACCCACTCACATCGGGCACACACACCCTTAGGGGTACATACAATACATGTTACACTATACTCCTTAAATTTGCCAAAAGTATACAAGTTGTACATCATTACAATGATCCCCACAAATCTGTCACACAATTACATGTACTAAATATTACAATGCGCCCCTCAACCATGTCAGAGGTAGCTTTAGGGTTTCACATAATACATATAACAACGTACCCCGAAGACCATCACAAGCAAATACTACGTTACAAAGCTGTTAGACCACCAAATTAAGTCCAAGCCAAAATTTGAAGCACCACGTAGTATAAAAAAGTAACACAAAGTGGAATATGTGTTGTTACCGCACTAAACAGAGATAAATAGGCGACAGAAGGCATGTTTTACACTGACATTTATAGCACAACGCAAAGATTCGGGAAAGTTGTCGGTAGACATACAAGCAAGACAAAGATCAGAGCACAGTTTTTTAAAGTATCATCAGAAAATGTAAGCCTGCGTGTGTCGATAAGAAGAGCCGACATTGTAGCTACCTCACGTATGGGTCTGTTCCATTGATTTCAGTTAGCAGGTGAAGATGAGGAGTAATGGGGCAGTCCGGGATGACAGGGGGCAGTCCTGATTAGAGTGGAGAAGAGCTGACCAGAGGAGAGAAGTGTAGGAGCACCGAGGAGGACTGCAGGACAGTGTTCAGATGTTGGGGTTGACTAGTGAAGAAAGTTAGGAATGTCACGTACTTTCAGGAAAGAGAAGGGAGAGGGAGGTCATCGCTCCAGCAATGAGATTAACAAGAAACAAAACTGGATCCACCGGTTATTTCTGAAGCAGCTGAGAAAGAAACCAGGGGAAGAAAAAGGGGAGGAAAAGGGGAGGAGGTATGGTAGAGAAGAAGAAAAACAGGGAGGGAAACAGGGAAAGTGCAGCTCCATAATCAGGACCTGCTGGGTGGGATGAGGGTCGAGTCAACACCATCAGAGAGAAGCCGCCAGACACCTGTCATGGAAAGACACTTTGCAGGTCCAGAACTGGCATGCACAACCATTGCATTGCTGGATAAGAAAATGACATGCTATGTCAGAGGATGGCTACAAGTTCCAAGCACCACAATTCAATAGCAAGGTCATTTACATTTTACAGCTTCAGTAATTATATGCTGTAAACAGCAACAACCAGTTCTAAACTCATCCCATTCAATGGGACGACTCAGATTACATTATCACAACATTCCGAATGTGCCATGATACACATCTATAATATCACACCAACAAACAGTCGTCACTACAATCAGATTGTGATCAATAACGTACCTTCCCCAGACTGACACTTTCTGCCTTATTCAAAAGGGAGGGTTTTTGTTTTCAATGCAGTAACCCATAGCAACCAATCAGTATTCATCCTGCTGAATTCTGACCAGAACTGATGGTTTCTGCTTGGTTGCCATGGGTTACTGCTTTTTTTTTTTTTTTTTTTTTTTTTTTTTTTTTTACTTTAAATTTTTCAAACATGTTTCATATCTGGATAGAGGGATATATAGGATAGATAGGATAGATAGTATAGATAAAGCAGGGCTGGACAAATTCCAGGAGCCAGGTAGCCAATGCTCCATTAAAATGATAGCTGGTGCCCAACTTTTGAGGTTCTCTCTAGTTGTTGTCAATGGAGCGGACTCCTAAAAATAACATCCTGCTGGCTTCTGGATCTATTATCTATTTACTCTATTGGAGCACAACAGCTCCTTGCATCATAGCAATGAAGGAAGCTAGGCGCCTGTTTACTTTGCTGCTAGGATGCTGGCATCCTTCTGTTGCTAGGATGCAGGCAGCTACTGCATGCGTCCTAGCAACCCATAGGCTGCAATAATGCTGTATGTTTGTACACATGTATAAAAGTTACATAGATGTTTCATGTGTACAGCACTTGGACAATTTAAAATGCATGCTCTTTTCTACCAGTATGCCTGTGTGCATGAGCTTGCCAAGCACTATGGGTATTCTAAAGGAGGAGCTCAGCAGTAGCAGCCTGGTTTGTGTAAATTTCAGCTTGGGCTATTGGGCTCTGTAGACAGGCTTTTCAGAACAAAGGAGGAAAGAAGCCAAGAGCTCCCCCTGTTGGCTGCACTAAAAATACAAAATATCCTTAGGCAAAATGTCATTAACTTGGCTAAAATACAAAAACATTTTTTTTATACGTTTTTAAGTATAAAACCACTATATACTGCTATATAACATTGTCCTATTACCAGACCAGATCTCAGACCATTCCAGCTGATACATACCTGAATTATTAAATACAATTAATAATGACCCTAATATAGCAGATTAAATATTAAATTATAACGCTATTCCTCACAATTTATCACCAGCAGCCATGTTGTAAAACTACAATGCAGTACCCAAAAGCAACCATTTAGACAGTACGGTTGTTTTAGGTCAATGTTCCTCAAAGAGTGGTCCATTGATCATCAGTGCTGAGTGGGCATACTCTGGGTAGTCCCAATGCATTCTCCTAGGCTCTGCTTTAGGTTGTGTGGTCATCGGGGGCCGGTGGGTGAAACATTTGTTGCTAAAGCTTTTCCCTGACCCTGCCAAGTTTAAATATGATGCAATGTCATTGATGACACTGGAATGGAACAGACTTTCCCACACCATATCGGCCAAATGTCAGTAGTATGGTTTCCCCTCAAATCTTGACTAACACTATCCCCCAGAGTGGACATTATCTACAACAGAAGGTTCCAGGAACATACTATACCTGGAACCTTTTTCTGTAGATAATGTACCTGGAACCTTCTGTTCTAGATAATAAATTATCCAGAGAAGTAGGTTCCATGTGCTTTTTCCCATTAAATTTGTCAAAACTGGACAAATAACACTTGAGAGGGGATAGAACAGGGACATTTACAGGGGTTTTGAAGACCTATTTTTGACTAGCATCTTTTGACACAACTGTCAAAAAGATGAAAAATAAAATAGGAGCAAGGAAGTGAAAAAAAAAAAGATAAAATCAAGAAGCAAACCTCCAGCGAGTTGCCGTACAGAGGAGTATATGTACAGCCTGACTATTCAGATGAAAAGTATTATGAGGCACCATAGGAAAGTAGCAACAGGGTACGTTATCAGAAAATGAAGTGGATGGGTATTTTATGGGTAACAGGCAGAGTTAACATAGGGGATCCCCCATATCTGTGACAGGATTAACTTAGTCTGTGGACATGGAACTTTCATAAGGCTTTGATCTATAACAGAGGTTGAGTACATCATTATCGCTCACTGTCCTGCTTGTTGAATAAGATGTATTTGTAATTTCACACTATTAACAACAACCCCCTGCCACCACTATCACCCCATTCCATGAACCAACAGACAAACTGCCATTTCCACCACTATTCTCCCACCAGGTTTGCACGATTCTTAATTGTCACCAGCATCCTTTCATTACCACTGACATCTGTGTTACAACAATCCCAATACCAAACTGTCAATTGTTTCACAAAGGCCTTCATTCAATAAGGCAAGCAGTAATTGCTTTCTATTATCCGGTAAAACCTAGATAACTGCTGCTGGTTTGCTAAATGTCATTGCTTTGTCATTATCTAATTAAATAAACAACAAGTGTAATACATCCAAACTGGAAGAAGGAAATGTGTCTCTGTTGTCCACTGCAACCAAATGTGTCCGAGTTGCCCATAGCAACCACTGCTGCTGCCGGTATGTAATATTTTCAACACAAGCTAGAAAAACAAAATCAGAATGGTTACCATAGGCAACCCCTCTTCTCAGCTTTCCCTATTTAAAAATCAACGTTAATGTATTCAATGTCCCACCACTACCAACACAACATTGTCACCAGTGTCCTAACAACATTGTTACCATTGTCCCACCACTACCAACACAACATTGTCACCAGTGTCCTAACAACATTGTTAGCATTGTCCCACCACTACCAATACAACATTGTCACCAGTGTCCCAACAAAACAACATTGCCATCGATATCACACCATTGTCACCAGTGTCCCACCATTACCAATACAACATTGCCATCAGTGTGACACCATTGTCACCAGTGCCCCACCATTACCAATACAACATTGTCAACAGTGTCATATTAATACAGATACAACATTGTCCCACCATTACCAAAATAACATTGTCTTTAGTATCCCACCATTGTCACCAGTGCCCCACCATTACCAATACAACATTGTCACCAGTGTCCCACCATTACCAATACAACATTGTCACCAGTGTTATATTACTACCGATTCAACATAGTCACCGGTGTCACACCATTACCGATACAACATTGTCAAATCATCTACAGGATTTCAATGGCGCCAACAGTTTGTGCAGCACTTTAATGATCTGACTCTATCAAAGTGAATGCTGACTGGTTGTTACAAGTTACCGCACTTATGAACAGGCACTTTATATTGAATATTGAAGGGCATTGGCCTCAAGGCTCATATCAGAGCATGCCATTTCCAAAATGACATTGTTATTTCCAGTACCACACTGTCTCCACTTCTACACTATTATTCCTATCATATTATTAGTACACCTCCTAGTCTGACATATATCATGATGACACTAGTATTCCCTGTCATCCTTCCTATTATCACACCCACAGATGTGCCAACATGTGTTCCTGGTGCCAGGTCACAATTATTGCATATACAGTGTGGCAGTAATTACTATTTCCTAATGCCAAATACGCAGTATAACTTCATTTTCTCTTAACGCCATTCACTTTATCACACAACTGATTAACAATAGTGTGAATCACCATAGCTCTCAGACATGTCACTCTGTAAACCCAATGACATTACCGTATTTAACGCTACCATGTGATATTGACAATAGGAGTCCTGTCACAACACTCCGTCCTAGTATTTTAATTATCACAAAATCAAAAATATTACTGTTGATAAAAGTCAGTGCCACCATTGTCATAAATACCCAAGGACAGTAAAAAAGGTTAGACTGACGCTGTAATTGATGTCATGATATACCATAGCAAAGAGCTTCTGACCTGTCACAATAACCCAGTCACCTTACTGGGTGATACTGTCACAACTTGTCACTGTGTTGTATCACAAGAGTCATTGTGCTGCTGTCGACTGAACAACATCACCATAACAAGAATCCATAGATATCATAATGTGATAATGACGCTTCCTATCCTGATGCTGCAAGTAACTCCAGGATCTATGCTGTTAATGTCACTCTGTCATCCTGACTACAAGAATCAAAGTACAATAATTTTACAATAATGTTTATGCCGGTTACAGGTGCTTATACTGCTTCTAGGCAAAACACATCACTCTTTCACCCAGATCAAGTGACAGGACAATAGGAGGGTGTCACTATAGTCAGGATATATCACAATATCAGAGACATTGTACATTACTGCTCATAACATGGAACACTTTCATCCATGGCCAAGTGACAAGACAACAGAATAGTAGTGTCACTACAGTCAGCATATATCACAGCATTCTTCTGCACTCATGTCACACTTTCATCTATGGCTAAGTAACAATGGGATATAGTGCCTCTATCATCAGGATATATGACAGTGTCCACATACATATTAGAATTCTTCTGATAATGTCACACTTTCATCCTAGTGACAATGAGATAAGTGCCACTATTAGAAAATGTCACAGTATCACCAGAGACAGTATAGAATTCTGCTGTCCATTGTCACTTTCATCCATATCCAAGTAACATGGCAATGGGATGTACCACCATAGTCAGGATATGTCACAGTGTCATCAGAGACATTATAGAATTCTTCTGCTATCATATCACACTTTTCATCCTAGTGACAATAAGATAGCACCACTATCAGAATATGTCACCGTATCATCAGAGAGAGTATAGAATTCTTCTGTACAATGTCACGGTCATCCATATCCAAGCGACATGGCAATGGGATGTACCACCATAGTCAGGATATATCAGTGTCATCAGAGACATTATAGAATTCTTCTGCTATCATGTCATAGTTTTATCCATATCCACGTGACAATGGGATAGAATACCACTATAGTCAGGATATGTCACAGTATCATCAGAGGCAGTATAGAATTCTTCTGTACAATGTCACTTTCATCCATATCCAAGTGACATGGCAATGGGAAGTACCACCATAGTCAGGATATATCACAGTGTCATCAGAGACATTATAGAATTCTTCCGCTATCGTGTCATAGTTTTATCCATATCCACGTGACAATGGGTTATAGTACCACTATAGTCAGGATATGTCACAGTATCATCAGAGACATTACAGAATTCTGCTGTCCAATGTCACTTTCATCCATATCCACGTGACAAGACATTGGAATATGGTACCACTATAGTTAGGGTACGTCACAGTATCATCAGAGACATTATAGAATTCTTCTGCTATCATGTCACACTTTCATCTGTCATCGTCTATGTGATAATGGGATATAGTACGGTACCACAATAGTTAGGTCAAAGTATCAAGAGACATTTTAGAATTCTGTTGCTTCCCATTGTGTGCTGTCACACTTTCATCCACATCCAAGTGAAATGACAATGGGATAGTGGGATAGTACCACTAGAGTCAGGATATGCCATGGTATCATCAGAGACATTATTATTAATAATATTCCAGATTTATATATCTATATCTAAGTGACAATGTGATATCGTACCACTACAGTCAGGATATGTCACAGTATTATCAGAGACATTAATATTCCGGATTTATATACACATTCTTTTGCTGTCATGTCATACTTTTATCTATGTCCAAGTGATACAGTACCACTATAGTCAGTATATGTCACAGTATCATCAGAGACAATATAGAATTCCTCTGGTATTGCGTCACAGTTTTATCTATGTCCAGGTGATACAGTACAGCTATAGTATAGTATCATCAGAGACAGTATAGAATTCTTCTTGTATCATGTCACACTTGTATGTATAGCCAGGTGGCAATGGGATAAGGTACCAGTATTGTCAGGATATTTTCATAGTATCAGAGACTATATAGAATTTGGCTTATAACAACATGACACACTTCTCTATGTCCAAGTGACATGACAACAGAAGAGAGAGGACAGGATAGATGACCGCATCCTCAGAGACATTACAGAATTCTTCTGGTATCATGTCGCACTTGTATCTATATCCAGGTGACAATGGGATAAGGTACCAGTATTGTCAGGATATGTTCATAGTATCAGAGACTATATAGAATTTGGCTTATAACATGACACACATCTCTATGTCCAAGTGACATGACAACAGAAGAGAGAGGACAGGATAGATGACAGCATCCTCAGAGACATTACAGAATTCCTCTGCTATCATGTCACTTTCATCTCTGTCCAAGTGACAATGGGATAGAACCCCTCTATCATCAGGATCAGAGACATGATAGATTTTTGCTGTCACTTTTATCTTTGAGGACATATCCCCATAGACAGGTGACATAAGATGCCGGTAGATCACCTGTATGACCAGACTCCAGGTAACATCACTGGATCTCGGGTATCACCAGGAGGACTGTTCTCCCGATGTCACCCGATTAATAAATGACACATTGACACCATTATCCCAATCAAGTCTGATCCGATTCCTGAGCACGGTGACAGCACAGTCATCTGCCCCTGCAATGCTCGGCACTGTGACACCACAAGGCACCCCCGGTGCTGTCACTGCCCGGAATATGACAGTGTGCGGCCAGCAGTGGTGTGATGACGGTACGACCAGTGCGATGACGGTACTGTCAGTGTGATGATGGTACGATCAATGCGATGACGGTACGATCTTGTTAATGATATTACGATCGGTACGATCAGCGCCCTTCCACATGTCCCGGAATACACAATAACAAGTTTGTCCTCCTCCATCCTACCTTTACCTTAGCAGTGCCAGCGGGGCCACCCTTCCATCCCTGTGTGTGTGTGTGTGGCCGCCCGTCCCCCGCCTCGTGCACTGCAGCTGCCGTCAGAACTAAGGCAGTAGTGCCGTAGCTAAGGGTAATCCAGCTTCTACTTCCTCCATCTTCAGCAGAGGGGTTAGCCCGGGACAGCTGGTCAAACCCAGAGAAACGGATCAAGCAGCAGTAGCAGCGGCAGCAGCAGGCAGCCTTCCCCAGACACACGGCCAATAAATAAAGGCTCGCGGCTCCAGGCGCTCGGCAATCGATTACAGGACAGTGCACTTGATCCGCGGCTTTCAATGTCTCCAGTGATCTCAGCAGCCAGGGGTGGATCCAGGACACAGTATCCCCGGGATCTGCAGCAGCGGCAGCATCATGTGTGCAGGCAGCCTGTCACTGTGCCCAGCACTCTCCTCCCGAACTTGTCTGCCATGGCAAGAAGACAGATACAATGTCACCCGATGATTGACAGCTGTCACACATCACAAGTCATAGGGGAAGGTGGACCCAGAGACAATCGTGTCACATATTGCAGCTCAGCAGATGTGTTGGCTGCATTAGTTTTTTTTTTCTTTTTCAGGCTCAGTACATGATCTGCCAATACAGAAGAATACCTGTTGATCTTGCTGGAATTCTAGTTTCCTTGTAACTTCTTGTGCACTTAACCCTTCATTTGCAGCTGGTGTGTACATGAGTGTGTGACGAGTTTTGCCACATTTGTCGAGCGACAGCATTGGTAAACCCGTTCATTTCAATTAACTTCTCTATATATTACAAACACTGGTTAGGTTTTCACCTTCGCATTCTGTGAATGCATCACAAGGACGCATCAAAAATATGCGTCGCACTAGCAAAGCTAATAGTTGGTATTGGCACCCCAAACGCGACGGAGAAGAAAAAATGTGTGATGCCTGTAGCAGATAATAAATGTAGCCAGTGCTACATTTATTTATTATAGGTATTTATATTACATTAATTTATGTATTATAGGTATTTGTATAGCACCGACAATATACACACTGGGGAGAATTTATCACAACTGGAGCAGACAAAATCTGGAGCAGATGTGCACTGCAACCAATCAGCTTCTCTGTCTCATTTTCACATCTTACCTGAGCAAACAGAAAAGAGATGCTGATTGGTTGCCATGGGCAACTGCTCTAGATTCTGTACAGTGGTGTATTTAGGTTTGGGACTGCCCTAGGCAAGACAAAACTCGGGCGCCCCCCACACACTAAATTTACCACACCCGGCCGTGGTCTCAGGTGGGCTCTGCAGGGTCGGTGGTGGGCTCTACATGATCTGTGGTGGGCTCTGCAGGGTCTCAGGTGGGCTGTGAAGGATCTCTGGTGGGCTCTGCAGGGTCCCAGGCTGCCAAGCCCACCTAAGATCCTGCAAAACCCCCCTGAGACTAAGAAAAGCCCCCCACAGACCCTGCAGAGGCCCACCCTGCAGTCTGCAAGATCTCGGGGGTTCTGCAGGATCTGTGCTGGGCTTTGCAGACTGCAGAGCCCCCTACGAATCCTGATACCTATTCAAGGATCAGGTGACAGCAGCTGCATGTAAACGCCTGCACACCGCATGTAATGGTATGTGATATTACATGCGGTTAGAAAACACTCTCCCTGGATGCACAATCATTGCGTCCAGGGAGAGTGATTGATTCCTAACCGAATGTAATCATATCACGTATCATTACATGCGGTGTGCAGGCGTTTACATGCAACTTCTGTCACCTGATCATTAACTTAGGTGACAGCTGCCACTTGTAAATGCCAATTCAGGGATTTCTGCTGCAGGAAAACGCAAATTCCTGACGCAGAAATCCCTAACTGCACCTAAAGATAGAGGCGGGAATGTAGCCTAATACAGCATGTCTTTGGAGTGTGGGAGGAAACCCATGCAAGCTTAGGGAGAACATGCAAACTCAATGCAGATAGTACCCCAGTGATAGGACCCCCAGTGCAAGGCAGAAGTGCTAACCACGTGTTTTTCACATGCATCTTGCTTGCTGTGTTTGGGGCACCATTAATAAATAATGGCACCACAAGTGTGACATATGCTTTTCACATGTGAACACACACAAACCTATGAGTTTTTGTGCAAATTCACATGCACAGTTATATCCAGGAAAACAAAAAACTCTCCTTGCTGTGAGGCTACCCCTACCCTGCAAGGGTTGTCCACTAGTTTGTGTCCAGGAGATTTGTGTAATGGACATTTACGTACCTGATCCCCGCTCGCCTGGCAGTCGGCGCTTACCTCCTCCCCATCTGCTCTGCCTTGGCATCCTCACGTATAATGCAGGGCTGTGGGATGGGCTATGGGCTCTGCATCATACATGATGGTGTCAGCGGGCCTCCAACTGCTGGAGTCTAGGGGGAATAAGCTGAAGTTGCTGGTCTTAAATCCTGGAGGGAACCTGCGGGAAAGGCAATCAGTTAAAGTGACATTAAACCCTCAGATTTTTTAACATAACCCAATACTGTAATGTGTGCCTTACTGTAATCCATGGTTGTTTCCCTTCTCTTTGCTGCTCTTCCTTTTAAATCTGTCTCTCTTCTCATGCTCTGCAGAACTTCTGTTTTGCAGCAGACTGCCTTGTCTCAGGAATGGATACACGGTGTCTGTGTATTAGTTTCTATAGGCTTGTAACCTGAGCCAGCACTACAGGAAGAGGCCCTGAGCTGCAAAGGGAAGTTCTGCAGAGCATGAGAAGACATGACGATTTAAAAGGAAGAGCAGCAAAGAGAAGGGAAACTACCATGGATTACACTAAGGCACACATTACAGTATTGGTTTATGTTAAAAAATCTGAGGGTTTAATGTCACTTTAAGTTAAATTCCTTTTCTAGGTACTCTAGACCTAAGCGAGCATTTAAGCCTTGCAGTGCTGGGGGGTAGACCCACTTCTAGGGGAGTTTTGTTTTTTTCCCAAAGTTCAACTTTAAAACGGAACTCCAGGTACGTCTTTTGCAAACTTACATTGGTCCAGCTTGGCTCAATATAAATATTATCTAATATCCGTGGAGCTGCAGGGGATGCTGCAAATCACTGTAGTAATCCATGCTACATACACTGATAGCTGTGATCTTACCGATGCTGCTCCAGCGGCTTCCTCTCTGCACACTGAGCACAAGGAGTCCTTCGCTCAGTACCACCGCCATTCAGAGGACGCCTTGTATTTTTTCAATGGTTCTATCAATATTCTGATTGGATGTGGTGGAGAAGTGGGGAAGATGGCTTCACAATCTTTACTTCATCCTATCAGAGAATGGGGTCAATTCACAAAGAGAAACGTTATTGGTTTCCTTCAGTTGTTAAATTACCGCCCCTTATTTAACGTTAGCAAACATGGTATTCACGAAAGCTATAATCGTTATTCAAGATGGTCGTTATGGTTTTCTACTGACTCGTTATCCAATCGTTATGCTAATGTTTTAAACGTAATAATAACGTCTAGGATCGTAAAATAACGCTTGAGAGATGCATTCTGGGTGCAGAAGGGGAGGAGAACAGTGCTTCTTACAGAGAAATGAATCATGGGAGATGTTAAACGGAATTTAGCTATCACCTGGGTTTCAGAAAAGTAATCCAAAATAGTGCGAGAACGGAATACACGTTTATAAATCAGAACAACATACTGATGTGTTCTTCTTCGGCTCTGGATAGTTTTAAGTTCAAATAGAGCACACCCAAATGGTTCCATCTTGCCCCAAACTACCAAACACTTTCACTACAAAACTGAAGAACTGAATTTTTGTCGCCAAAAGCTTCCTCTAACAAAGAAATACCGCCAGGGAAATGTCATAACGACACCCTGAGGGTGGTGCTTATGTAACGATTGCTTAACGATCGATATCTGGCAAAAAAATCTTTGTGAATTGCACTTCTGTACATATTTAACGATTTGACTTGTTAAAACAACGATCGAAGCGTTTAATAACGATCCACACCTTAAAATATCGGTTTCGTGTAGTGAGACGTTATTTGATGATTTTTCAAAGCGTTAAATCGTTTGGTGAATTGAACTAGCTTCAATATCGTGCGAAATCGTTAAAATAATGAGCGGTATCTGGAAAAAAAGCTTTGTGAATTGACCCCACTGCCTTCTATGCACTGAAAAAAATACAAGGTGTATTGAGCCCTATAAGTCTTGTTAGTGTTTGAGTGTGTCTAACTCATAGGGGGAAATATATATCAAAACTGGAGCAGACAAAATCTGCAGCAGTTGCCCATGGTAACAAATCAGCTTCTCTCTTCAGTTTGTTTAGTTAAGCTTTGAAAATAAAAGGTGGATGCTAATTGGTTGCCATTGACATCTGCTCCAGATTTTGTCTGCTTCAGTTTTGATAAATTCCCCTCACAGAGCTGCTGGGTTTTTTTCGCATGCATCCCTTACTTCATCATTATTACAGATGTTCAATTCACAACACTATCACATTGATGTGGAATCTTCTCTCCCCATGCAATGGATTTTTAAATTTGAAATTAGGGCAGATATAGATGGCACCAATAATCATGAGTACATTATCAAATGTATCTTTTAAATGCAGACATTGTAAGCTTTTGACCTGAGATAAGCCTCTTCCAGTAGCTGTACAGCACGGCTGGAGTGTAAGTAGAAGAAGCAGCTAAGGGAGACAATCAGCTCAAGAATGCTTGGAGGAGAAATCAGAGTGACAGACAGATGAGCTCATCACTTTTGTGCTTCTCATTCCACTGTCCAGTCACAGTCTGAGGTGGGTCCAGGATGATCTGGGCTTAGATTCAGGGCCCGGTCCGTTCCGACCCAATTCTGGCATTTTGCAGCATTTTGATTGCAGCGGACTGCAGGCACAATGTGCCTTGCGATCCCTTGCGGGCGATCGCATTGCGGCCGGAGGACGTGGCTGTGGTGCCATTAACTTAAATGCTCAACAAATCAGTGAGCCGGCCGCAATGCGAGGCAGTGCGTTCCAGCCAGAATCGGGCCGGAAAGCGATACATATGGTGTAAACGAGGCCTAAGTGGGCTTAATGATGCTGACCATCAGGCTATCTGACATCTAGTGGCAGAAGGAAAGCACTGCAGGGAAATCACTGGATTTTATCTGAAAATTGCAGCGAAAGCCGGTTTTGTTACTTGTTCTTTTAATGGGCTATTCATTTTTATCTTGTTATTTTTTGCTAGCATTCTAATTTATAGCTGAACTCTTGGCAGATATAAAAGACAAAAAATAATACATTTCTGTATTCATCAATGCATCATTAATGCCCCATTCACACTCCGCGATATGCAAATTGCGCGTTTGTCGCGCGATTTGCATTTTGCACGATATTGCGAAATTTGCCGCACGATATCGCGCAAATGCTTTCATTGAAAGCATTTGAATCGCGGCAAAAAGGACTGATAATCCTATTCACCTTAAAGAGCAGTTGGCTCTATCGTGAGATATCTATAGAATATGCCTGGAGCCAGTAGAAGCGCGGTAATTTGCCGCAATATCGCGGGAATTACCGCGCGATAAATCGCTTAATGTGAACGGGGCCTAAAGGAGAACTATGAGGTGAGTGCTTTTCACTCACCTCATAGTTCTAGCCGACCTGTGACAATGAGACTGTCACAGGTCGGCTCAGTAGATCGGGAGGTGCATTGATCGGGAGGCTCTCCGCCGTGACGGGAGGGGTTGGATTCCCCCCGCTCCGATCCGCCAGCGCTGACTGACGGAACAGATGGGGGTGGGGGCGGGTACAGCTGGATACTGAGGTATACTCAGTATCCAGCTGTACCCTAGGGTGACGGGAGGACGCTAGTTTGTGTCCTCCCGTTACCCTAAGGAAAAGCCTTAACCCCATAGTTCTCCTTTAATTTAATTTTTACATTCAAGCAGTTTAAGTACCTGAATTTGACCATGTATTAGCCTCTTGCATTGCCTGTATGGCAGAGATCAGAGAGGAGAAAAAGCAGCACGAGTAGCCAATTAGTTCATGTGCTGACAAGGAACTTGATGAGCTTATCACTGTGGTGCTTCCCCTTCACTGTCCAGCCACAGGCTGGGTGCAGGTACATGACACCTGGGTTCAGAGGAAGTGGGTTGAATTATGCTAGCCATCAGGGTTGTCCCTAGCATAATCGCTGCCTGTGGGGTGCTGGTGGTGCTAATGGCACTCTGGCTGGTGTCCTGGTGGTGCACCACCCAGCTCTGGCCAGCATGCCTCCAAGCTCACTGACATCATTTGCTGCCAGGAGCTAGGCGGGACGCCTGCCAGAGCATCCCACTTAGCTCCTGCCAACCAGTGACATCACTGGTTGCCAAGAGCTGGACAGGACGCTGACCAGTGTGCCCCAGGTTGCTAATACCATGTTTCCCCGAAAATAAGACACTGTCTTATTCTTTTTTTGCACAAAATAAGACACTAGGTCTTATTTTCGGGGGATGTCTTACCTGGCTGGGGGAGGAGTGGACGAGGTCCCGGAAGGCGGCGTGCTGTTGCCGGTCCCGGCGGATGTCGAACCACACACCAACAAATAAGAGAAAAAAGAGGTGGTTTCTTGAGCGATAGCTCAATATTTTTTTGTCCAGCGGACTAAAGATTATATTTCACACGTCAGTTGAATTTAGCACATGCACACTGTGGTATCATTTTTTCAGTATTCTGTAGGTGAAAGTCAATTACTAAAGTGCCCTGTACAGGTTTTTGCTACTAAACATCCTTCTGGCTATTGTTAACAGTGAGTTTCTATGAGATGTTTATTGCGGAGCACAAAAAAGGGAGCTAGACAGATAATAGGTCAAATAGATATACAGGTTTGTAATAGTTAAAGCAGACCTCCAGTCAAAAATGAAAAATTAGTAGCCTATTAAAAGATAAAATAAGGGAAAAAAGCAGCTTCTGCTAATACTCACCTTCAATTCAGAGCTTCCCCCCACAGTCCTTTTTTTTCCACCACATGATATCCTCATTCTTCTGGGTTGAATGACAGTTATGGTGTTTGGGGTGTTAGAGTCCCTTCACACTTGTGTTCTATGGTGGTTTGCGTTTCTAACACACCAGAACACACACAAAAAAATGTCTGCACCATTTTCTCCTATGCAGCGTATCACTTACATGGTAGTGTGTTACTTTGCACTGCAACAGAGATGAATTGTAAAGTAGCCACCGCTCCAAGCTTGCTCCTGTGATGGAGTACAATCTCACGTGAGGTAGAGCACTGCTGCTGGCTAAGCAAGGAATAAGGTAAAGTATTCCCCTACTTTATACCAACCCTAAATTTTTTAAAAAATAGTTTGAAACCTGCTATTCGTTTGAAACCTGGAATTAAATGGAAAAAGTCAAATTATTAGAATTTTATAATCCCAGTGATTAGACATCAATAGAAGTCTATCAGGTAATCTACTTTGCACAGGACATACTGACAGGAGGTGGGGGCAGGCATTTAAAAACAAGGTGTATTCACCTTGTTTTGCTTTGCTGCTGCTCATTCACTGCCCAGTCACCATGTTGGGAGTTTGTTCATGGTCAGGCTATATTGCTACTGTAGTAAAGGTTGGGTACTTGGATGTGTTGTCTGGCAGGGGTACCTGAATCACAAAACTGCATAGAATTACAAAATAATTTGGCAGACAATGCAGCTACCATATATGTAGTTCTACTGTTTCTTTATCAGCTTGCCCAGGGATCAGCTTTAAGGTAAACCTGTGCTTTACATATGCAGAGGCACACCTTAAAGCCCATCATTAGGCAAATACTGTGCTGCCACAAGGTAGCACCTATGCCTGGTCAAGCACTAACCATAGTGGGTGGGAGGCGGTGTTTAACATGCTCCCCCATTCCACCAGTTGGGTGGAGCAGCAGAGGATCAACAGTGATATAAGTACATGCAGGAGGAAGGAAAGGAGGAAGAGTCACATTAAAGTGAACCTGTTGCTTTGCCCGCCATTAGCAAAGAACAGGTTCACGTTAAAGCTGGACTCCGTGCAGCTAGAGACACAGTAAGTTTGTCATATCCTAGTTTTTCCCTTTTCTGAGTAAATTCAGAAACTGTTTTCACACATATGTATAAAGTAGTGATGTACATACCAGAACTGGCTTCTAAAATGTGTGCCAATTTGTTTTTTAAACCATGTGAACAATTGGGGAGCAGAAATAAAGCTGGCACAATTATGCAGTTCTATCCCAGACCACAGGCTTCTTGATTCTTACTGCACTTTGGTCACCATTGCCCAGGACACAGTTGGGAACCAGCTTTTTCTTGCTGGCAGGAGACGCAGGCCATTGTGGAACTAGATTGTCTGCCTCCTGATATTGCTTTCCTAATGTGACTTGCTCAGTTAGACACAGCAAAAAAAAGTGGGATCCCTTCTAGTTTCTTCACACTAACCAGTGGACCAAGTGCAGGCCTTTCCAGTGACTTAAAGTGACATTAAACCCTCAGATTTTTTAACATAAAACAATACTGTAATGTGTACCTTACTGTAATCCATGGTAGTTTCCCTTATCTTTGCTCCTCTTCCTTGCCTATAGGTTCTCAGACACAGCTTCCTCTCCAAGAAGGAGAACGATGAACAGCAAAGTAGTGACATCACCAAATCCCACTCGAAATCTTATGATTAGCAGTCAGAGAAATAGTGCCTTAGATCTCACACTGCAGATAGAAAGCTTCCATGCTGTAGGCACAGTTGTGTGTACTAGGCACAGGAAGTGCGCTGCTATTTTTCAGTATGAATTCAAGAAAACATTTACATTTTCAGCGTACTGCTTCAGCATAATTAACTTTCTACATGAGCCTCATAAAATAACAAATCTTAATTTTTTGGGTTCAGTTCTTCAAGGACACTTTTACTAGTTTACTACATGTAAAAGGTAAATATCCATCCATTGTAGTACAGTATCTTTGAATATCAACTACTTGAAAGATGTCCTGACTCCCGAGCAGTTAATTTTGATTAACTTTCTAAAGCAGAGAGGAAAGGTGCACAGATCCTGCTTCCCTTAGGTAGGTAGGTTTCCAAAAGAGGGCCCTTTTCCCTGACCAAAAAAAAAAAGCAATCTTGAAGCAGCTGAAGTCAATTTCCATCAGCAGAACAGTGGAGTTGCAAAGGCCCAACATGCCCCCCCAGAGAGAAGGAATAATTCATTTTTTAAGTGACTGGGTGGCAACTAAGCTGCTCCTTCAGATTAAGGTCCATTATGTAGATTTGCCTTTGTAGGATATGAAGTATATGGTACACTCCAAAACTTGCATTTGCTAACATGGATGTCATAGGGCAGGAGTTCACAGGAAAAGGTTAATATACATATTGGTGTTATTACCATTGAGAAGATGGCATTCATTAAAACAGTTTAATTGCCTTCCTTAAAGCTTAACATGGCTTGACACCAGGCTTGCAATTTTTTACAGATTAGTTAGAGTCATTAGATGCAATAAATCATTTGGAGCGCAGGTCTTCAACTCTTAAGAGCTCATCATTCACTTTCATATTTAAGTGGCAAGGAAGCCAAGTACAGATGCAAAATAAGTCTTCAAAATTGTGTTAAATATTTAAAGTGGAACCCCAGGCAGAGAGGAAAATTAGTCTTCCCTGTACTCTCCAACTTTTCAATCCACCATCATAACAAGCTAGGTGACACTTGAAAAGGTGACTAATGATGTCACAATTATGGGGTGCTGAGCAAGCTAATAATACAAACACTAGTTGATCATAGCAGCATCATTTGCAGTGTACTGTTATATAGAGCCACGGGCTAGGAACCTTTTTAAAGAAGGGAGAATCTGTTCATCAATTGTTCAAGGGACTGCCACTTAGAAAGTTTTGCTGTTATTGAGCAAATTAACATTTTAAACTAAAAAGACTGATACCTGATTGTCACCACTGGTGGGTCGTGGGTCGGTATGTTGTTGGGTGCAGTTACATGGCTGGTAAACTTTAGGAAAGGCAGAAAGGCCCAAAGGCACCTTTGGCCTTGATTGCTACATATGTAATTAATTCTCAAACATGTGAATCTAAGCAGTAAAAGGCATTGCGGGCTCATCAGGGTGTGGAACAAAAAGCTCAGGCTGCTGCAGAGATACTAGAGACATCCTCGTAGCCAATCTTGTGTGTCCTGTAGTCTGGGAAGCATAATAGTTATAGAGTGCTTCATTAACAAGTTCAGGCATCCATAATACATGTACTAGCTTCTAATGTTATGATAACAGGAACAGGAAATGGAACTAACTCGTACAGAGTATAGAAATTAGTATACATGTAACAACTGTAAATAGTGATATCTACAGGCCCAGAGGTATGAACATCACAATTAGGTAGCCTCTGACTGACTTAACCTCCCTGGCGGTATGATTATGCAGGATTTTAGCATGCCAAAGCGGTACATTTTTCATGGCAATTTGTTATTTTATATTGTAGGCCTGTAATTCTTAGTAATGCTGGGCACACACCTTACAACCATCGCAAGACTTTTGTCTTGCGATGGTTGTAAGGTAATTTAAAAAATTTACGATCTGCCTATCTTGGACAGGCAGATCGTACTTGTGATGATGCTAAACCGGCCAGTGCGGCTTTTATCTTGCGAACATGCCACAAACTAGCCGAAAATTGTACCATGTTCGGTTGGTTTTCGAAAATGTTCCTAAAAGATAAAAGTCGTGCGACCTTACAGTAGCAGAGGTCGCACGCCTTCCACACACCTTGCGATAATTGTATGATCGCGGGATTTTCCCGCGATTATCGTACGATTATCGTAAGGTGTGTGGGCACCTTAAATCTTAGGAAGGACTCACTAAATCTGTCCAAACAAGAGTCCAGTAGACATCCCAGGTATGATAAAGAAGTGCAGGCAGGGCATGTGACAAAGCTCTAGGGACAAAATTGAAGTGAAATAGTTTGATAAATATATGGAATTATAGCAGATTACATTGTCATGTGTGTGTACATTGTACATTGCATGTACAGTGCATGTACATTGCATGTACAGTGCATGTACATTGTGTGTATTCTGTGTAAATGTCATGTTTGCACTTTTGAATTTCCAGCCGGCTCCGCCCCCCGCTGTGATGCCCGAAAACGAAACTGAAAGCCGAATGCCGGCATCGGCCGGGTGCACACAGCAGAGAACACTGCAGGCTCGCAGGGACAAGGTAAGTGACACTTTTGCGCAATCCCGAGTGTGGCTCGGGGTTAACACTCTTGGTACTGAAAATTAACCCCGAGCCACACTCGGGAATATCGCCAGGGAGGTTAAAGGAGTTATAAAGTACCAGCATGTGCTCTCCTGTTATAAGATCAACATTGTAATAGTAATACAGACTTTAATTGTTTTTGATAATGTAAATCAAAGCTTATTTGAAAAAATAATTTTTATGTATTGAGTGCTGCCTTTATTCTGCCCATCACTTTTAATACTTCCCTGTGTGTATTGTTTCTCTTTCGATTTGATGCCATCTTGATTTCTCACGACTACATATTCCATCATGCATTGCTTCCAGCAAGCAATGATAATGTTACATTGTGGGAAGTTCAGATGTTGAGTTGTAATTCAGACGGAAGGCTGGTGAGGCAAGAAAGTGCATATTCACAGGGCTGAGTGAAATTGCATCAGTGCATTGAGAAAGTACATCCTATGGGCATCTTCAATAGGTAAGTTTACAAACGTCTAAATTGATATGGTTATTAGAAGTGGGCTAGAACTTATAGAAATTAAATATAGAAATACATATTATTTTTAACCATAGATACCCTTTAATAGTTATAATAATCAAATAGTACAGCAAGTTTCATGCAAAACAGACACTAACCACCTACTGGGAGCCACATAAAAAGGATCTGAGATCTACAGGCTGGACTTTAAAAGCCTGTATCGGCATAACGTGACAGAGCAGGTAATTAATAATATTTGCATGAATTATGATTTTTACCAACATACCTAACAATATCAAACAATCAGAAATGTGGGTTCAAGTTTTAAGATAATTTTCTGAAACAGATATAAGAAACGGATGAAACATATTTTGGGCAATATGTGATGATTTGACTATTCTTATGACATTTTGATCAAACCACTTCCTGATGAGGGGTGTTGGGGGCTCTGATAGCAGCCTGTTGAGGAGTTAGACAAAGAATAAAAGTAGTGCATTTTCAGCGATGGAGTGGAAAAAGTCATGCTGATGTATCAGCTGGATGTTTCCTGGCACTTTAACTGCTAAAAAAGTGTATCATTATAAAACCGTTAGAATCTATTTACTGTTAGGGCTAAAAGCAGTTCAATTGCTTCTGCGTAGTCTGGACAGACTTTAGGGCTGAGCAAATACTGAGTCCATCAATTTACAAGGGAGAAGTAATAAAGTGAAAAACTGAGCACTTTACACTTATTTTAGTGATGTGTAGAGATAAGCAAACTGTCTTTTCATGGAATATCACAGGGAAAAAAAGTGCTTCCTTCCACCTCACCATACATGTCCCATTCACTATGTTTTTTTATTTTTACTTGCAGACACATGTGGAAAATTGTTCTGATATATTAGAAGGTACTGAAACAAGCTTTATTTTTTTCTTTGGAGCTGTGCAATTCAGTTCCACCTGCAAAGAAGCTAGAGAAAAAATATACCGTGAGGCCAAAAAAAAAAAGTCACACACTGTAATTTTTCGTTGGACATCCTTTAGCTGTAATTACGGCACACATTTGCCATGGTATCAAAGCTTATCCAATGTCACAACATTTATTTCACCAAGATCTTGTAGTAATGATGGGAGAGTCGGACCACTTTGTAATTTTTTCTCCAGCACATTCCAAAGATTCTCAATGGGGGTAGAGTCTGGACTCCCTGGTGGACAAAACATGTGAAGGGAAGGAAAAATCCATTGATGGCTTGTCATTTAGTATATTCAGGTAGGCAGCTGACATCATATTTTGGGGACATAACATATGAAACATATTGATAGTTGCAGTAATAATCCAGTGGAAGGCTCTTACCTATTTGCTTAGCTAGATCCAGATGGTGACTTGTTTTTGGCCAGGCAGTGTATTTTGTTTATGGTAGAATTCCTTCACGTTGGGACAATGGAGATTAACCAGTTGAAGGGAAGATTAAGTTTCCAAAGCTGGAGAGCATTTTTAGCAGCAAAAGTTATGATGTAGTCACTTCTGGCTAGGCTCAAAACTTCTTCCTTCACAGGAAACCTTTTTAGAAATGTTTTCACTGTAAATTTAAGGTGTAACTCCATTTGTGTTGAGAAAAATATAATGCCCTCTGGGTAATTTTTGTACATTGCGAGGATTTTAACAAACAGTGTTGCAGATCCCTAACTTTTTCCGTTCTGAAAAAATAACTGTTTGTTTCACCAGGTCCTTTCCAGTCTGATTCCTGAATGGGAGGGTTAGTCTTCATTTTAACCACCTGAGCAAAGCTCAGTCTTTTAATGTGGAAAGCTGAAATGTCGGCATCCCCTTGGCAGATGAGCCCTAGTGAGTGTTTCACCAAAAGTGAAGTTCCTATTGCGGGGGATGTCTAAAGACTTCTAAGAAGATCATTGAGGAGGAAATGATAGGTAATCACATTTCTAGATGAATTCAAAGACCCCCCCCCCCCTCTTTTCAAAGCAATCACCCCCCCATACTGCAAATTATAGACTTGAATGGGCCATACCTGTACTGCAGCAGCTACATCCTATTCAAGTCTATGGGACTTTAATGTACAGATGCAGGCAGCCAGGCATCAGAACAGGTAAGTACAGACCTGCAGGGGAAGGGTGCGACACAGCTAATTGTATTAAGTTCTAAGAAGGGATTTGAGAAAACCCCTCTATATGTTTGCTATGTATTCCTTACGCAGAATGGCTAAAAACATATATATTTTGAAAAAATATTTCTTACCTTTTAGCTGTTTATTTAGCGAAGGCCTTCCAGGCAGTTTGAAAGCGAGGATCAGACTAAGCTTCTTCTCAATCACATACAATGCTTTTAAGGCTTTTATCCTTTATTAGGACAGACTGTGTTCAAATCTAGATTATAACTGATAATGAGATATGCCAGCACAGTACAGACAGGACACCCCCTCCTTAATATTACATGGGGGGAAGCTAGGTAGGATTTTCAAGCATGTATAAAGCACTTCAAATGTAAGCAGCAATTTTTGATTTTTTTCAAAAGTTATACAATGTGAAAGGGAACCTATAACAAATGAAAAATTTGTGTTATCTCCACCAAGCATAATTTGAGGCAGTCTGGTCCCTTGGATCCAAAGGTACTTACCCTCCAGCCTCCAACATTGTCTCTTCTCTATTTAGTAATGCCTCCCACCTGTTTCTAGGTCTAACTTTAACTTCTAAACCCCTCTAACCCCTTAAGTTTATGTAGTCGCTCCTTATGTTTTTTTTAAATAATCCTTGATACGCTGTGTGATGGTACTTCTCAACACAACTTGGTCAGTCTTTTGTATTTAGTATTTCCCCTTGTAGATCTGTACTATTACTTATATTTTGATGTAATACACTTTTTATAATTGTTCCTGTTCATCTTTTTCAATAAAAATGTTGACCAAAAAAATGTAGGTGTTATCCCAATGTTGCTGCAAAAGTGGAACTGCAACTCAGGATCGAACGGGTCGGCAGGCGTTGTGTTTTTTTTTGTGAGTCAGCGGTCATCATTCATCGTGATTGACGTGGATCTACATCGCTGGATGACATGATTGACAATGGATTACATCAATGGACATTTTTTTATGTGTTTTTTTTTAAATAAAGGAATTGTCAAAAACTGTCTTGTGTTTTTTCTTTCTAATGAAGGACTTTTTCACAGTGTTGTGTGTTTATTTACTATTTTCTTTACCCCTTTTCTTCACTCATTCGCAAGAGGGTGCGGGATCTGAGTGCCCCCTTTATAGATTCCTAGAAGCCCCCTGCCTGCAGACCCCCACAACCACTGGGCCAGGGTTGTGGGGAAGAGGCTGTTGTCCTCATCAACATGGGGATAAGGTGCTTTGCCAGGGGGCCCTCCCCCTGGCAAAGCACCCTCCCCATGTATATGGCATATGTCCTGGTCTTCGGCCATAAAAGCTTTTTTCTAACATTCAGCAATTTTATTTTTTTTATGTACACTGAGACGCGCAGGCCCAGCTCAGCACACAGTCCTGGCATGCGAGATGAAGTAATTCCCATGCTCATAGAATGGGAGATACGTCATTGGGGGCCTGGCCAATCAAGTTGCCAAACACTCAAAACACGGTAGAATTCTGGGGAGTAGGCAGGCCCGGATTTCCCACAAGGCCACCGAGGCCCGGCCTCGGGGCGGCAGAGCGCAGAGGGCGGAAGTGCTCATTCACACCTTAGCATAGTGTTAATCGCACAATACCATGCGGTAATGCATACTATCGCACAACGCACGTACCTTACCGTGCACTGGGTACGCTCCTTTGCTATATATTTGAAAGGCACTCCAATGCACCTCCCTGCCCCTGTGAACCACAGCGCAGTAAAATGTGCAGTACTGCAATTCCATGCATTGCAGTGGAAAAAAACAATGCATGCAATATTTTTACACTACAAAACAAAACAAAGCACAGTATTGTGGTACAGTGCACGGTGGCCCAGGGAGTGCCTTAGGGTGCCACTCAAACGAATGCAACGCACCTAGTACACGGTAAAGCACGCTAAATGTATTGTGCGATAGTGTGCAGTAACTACATAGTGTTGTGCAATTAACACTGTGCTTAGATGTGAATGGGCCCTTAAAGCATAAGTAAAGCTGTTTTAAAAAAAGGGGGGCCCCCAAAAGCTTTTAGCAATAATGAGCTAGTATGCACAGTATATTAGCACTCTATGGCAGACTTAACTGCCAAAATGATCCCCTCCATTCATGCACTTCTCCCTCAACGGCACTTTCATCTTATTCCTTTGTCCTGTGTGAATGGCCCCTTAGTGTTGTTGTTGAAAGTGAAAGTCCTTCTTTGCTTATTTAGTCCTCCGGAACAAAAATGTAAGCTACAAAACAAATACCGAGCATAAGAAAACAGTTAAGATTTTATTTGAAATGTATATGTTCTATTTGAAAGTCCTTCTGTAGAATGTGCTATTATTTATGTCTTTGTCACACTCATGTTGTGTAGCTGGATTTGCATACCTTTTGAATTTTTGCAGTGTATTGACACTCCACCATATTTCACAGTATGTATTGTAAATCAATTCAAGCTGCTGGAAACTGGAAATCTATAATATGTATTCAGACTCATAAATCATCATCCTGCCCCAGTTCGTATATCTTTACTTGTCAATTTAGGAACCGGAATCCAAATTTGTATTATCCCCTAAACACTGTAAGGTGGATTATGTATCTCTTCTTAGTCTGTTCTTAAGTCGTAGGATTTTTTAAAATGCAACTCAACAGAGAGAATGTTTTAAAAAAACAAAACCATTATAAACCAAAAAAATGTATATTTGTTCTGTGTTCCCATTCACAAAGTACAGTGGCGTAGTGGTTAGTTCTTCTGCTTTGCAACACTAGGGATCCCTGGTTTTAATCCTGGCCAGGTCACTATATGCAAAGGAGTTTGCATGTTCTCTCTGTGCTTGCGTGACATGCTGGAAGGTTAATTGGCTCCTGCATGGGAAATAGGGACCTTAGATTGTAAGCTCCTTGAGGGCAGGGACTGATGTGAATGTGCACTATGCAAATCGTTGTGTAAATACTTGCTATATAAATGCTATATAAATGCCTGTAATAAATAAATAAAATAACAAAAAAAAATGTTTACCTTTTGTTGCAGCTGACAAAATGGCTGATTCCAAGTTTTTCTCAGCACCTTCACAGTAATCTGTCCTAATAGAAAGACGCATGACTGAAATTTGTGGATTATGTTCAGCACATTAATTTCATTCACATACAGTTGAGAAGCCCCTCACACCCCTCACAATCCCTAATAACATTACAAAGAAGGAGAAGCAGGCAGAAATGTTAACCCTTAAGAAGCCAAGAAACCCTAACCCAAGTTAAGGCAATTTAAACTGGAAGAAGCATTTTTAAAGAATATTTTTTAGCTTATGCTATGTGAATGGGAACATGTACCAAAAATAAAAAAAGGCTTTATCCCACTGGCTGCGAAAATGGAAATACACTTTAACTGCTTGCTGACCAGGTGTTTACACCTCCTTCCTGGCCAGGCCATTTTTCAGTATTCAGCACTGCGATACTTTGACTGACATTTATTCCGTTATGCAACGCTGTTCTGAAATGAATTTTATAAAAAAATTTGGGGACAGATAGAGCTTTCTTTTGGTGGACAAATTACTTACATTAAAAAAAAATAAAGAAAAATTCCCCCATTATGTTAGGAAACAATTATTATTACCCAATTTTTGGTAAAATATAAAAGACGGGGTCACGTCGGATAACTTTACACCAACCATGTCAAGCTTAAAAATTGCACGCACCGGCGAAATCGCAAAAAAACATACCATGCACTACCATGCTTGCATGCGTGTATGTATGGGTGGGGACTTTTTTTTGAAAAAAATTGTGTTTTTTTAATTCTTTTTTATGTGTAACTTTATTTTATTTTTTTGTGGGAACTGTCATTTTTTTTCTTAACTTTATTGCTATCACATAGGGGGCTAAGAAACCCCGCTATGTGATAGCAGATAGACGTGACAGGTTGTGTCACCTAGGACCGCCAAAGAAGCTGATGAAGCAGAGATCTGCTTCATCAGCTTCTTTCCAGCGTCTGAAGCTGGAGAGTGACAGCAGAATGGGGAAGTGGTGTAATATGCATCACTTCCACATTCTGACAGCGGAGAGGGGACCAGAGGCACTATGCTCGTCCTGGGCTCGAACCGGGCACAGCAGAGCCCGGGACCAGGGTGACAGCGGGAGGGGGGGCCGCTGCCTGTTTTTGAATTTTGGGTCTTTGCCCAAAAAAGCTGATGGAGCACATATCTGCTTCATCAGCTTCTTCCCTGGGTATAGCAGCCAGGGAAATTACAGCTGAAGGCGAAAGTGATGTAATACACATCACTTCTGCATTCAGAGATCGGAGGAGAGAAGAAGTGGTGGAAGAATGCGGATCTACCTCCGATCTCAGTACAGGCAGCCGCTGTGATGGTCCCAGGCCCACATGGGTTACAGCGTAGCCCAGGATAGCCGGCGACTCTTCGGCACCCTACAAGTGATCAGGCAGCTGTAGAGCTGCCCAAACGCTTGTATGTAACAGCTGTTACCAGGTGTTTAAAGGTGTTACTGCGATCTGGTAGAGCGCACACGAGCAACCAGCAGTATGGCACTTGCCGTCCATCTCTTTATTTACAATGGGTGGAAGGCAAGTAGTTAATTTCCAAATGGTAGTGCAGCCAAGACTTTTTGGGGTCTATTTACAAATCATCCATCCAGACATACGCTGGTCGAATGCCATATGGACAGCATTCCTGCCACTAGATGGAGCTGAGGAGCACTCCCTGGGTCTATCTAGTGGCTGAAATGCTGTGCAAACGGCATTCGTCCAGTGTATGGCTGGGCGTAAGATTTATAAATCACCTTCTTTTTTGATAAACTTTAAAACTATTTAAAAAAAATAACCTTTTATGACCAGAGGTTTTAAAAGCTGAACTGCCCAGACCAAATTTTTCAGAGTCAGTTAATTTGACAATTAATGTGTCTGTTTAACATCACACCTGAGAACTAGAAATACACACAGTTGTGTATTCCACATTCTCTGCTGCAAGGTTAAATTATGGCACAGCGCATTTTTATTTGGACTTAACATTGCGGTTTCAAACGAGTTATAGGAGAACTATGGGGTAAGTGTTTTTCCCCATAGTTCTCCTAAGGGTCACGGGAGGACATAAACTAGCGTCCTCCCGTGACCCAAAGATCAGTATATCACGAGCTACAGCTCCCAGTATACTGAGACCACCGCAGCCGGGAAGGATCCCGACATTATTGTCGAGATCCACCCAGCTGCGTGAGTGACAGCTGACTCTGCCTATCTAGAGGCAGAGCCAGCTGTGCCCGCCCCCTCCCCGTGCGTTCCGCCAGTCAGAGCTGGAGGATCGGACAGGGGGGGAATCCCTACAGGGAGCCGTGAGCGACAGTCACGGTTCTCAGCAGGGAGATGGTCGAGAAGTGTGCAAGCGACGGTATGCGTTCGCTCACTTCCCGATCTATTGAGCCGACGTGGGACAGTTTAATTGTCACACGTCCGTTCGAACTATGAGGTTGAGTGAAAATCACTCACCTCATACTTCTCCTTTAAACTAACAGGGCTATTCACTAAAGGGTGAAGAGCTTGGAGAAGACAGGAGAAGTGAACAATCTAGGCCAAAATAGCTGATTTGGAAGAATTCTCCAATTTAGCTCACTTTCCAGTGCAGCTATGTTGACCTAGATTGTTCACTTCTCCTGCCTCCTCCAAACTCTTCACCCTTTTGTGAATAGCTCTGTAAGTAATGTGCATATTTCTAAAATATGAACTGCTTTTCCTCTATCCAACAAAATTACCCTTATGGGTCATTAAGGTTCTCTAATTGGACAGTGGGATGACACATGGCAGGGCTTGACCCTGAAGACAGACTCCTAATACCAAAATAAAGCTAGTTACAGCGAAGAGCACAAAGAAGGGTTTTTTGGTGTATAATGGTAATAGCTGACCACTTGTTGTGTCTACTTTTAGGCAGGACTTTAACTTTTAGATGTTAAGAGGTTTAATTTATTTGCCAGTCTCATTTCATTTCATCTGCAAATGGGTGGCAATTTCTTAACTTCAGGGGAAGGCAGATGTACACCATTTGACCACTCTTGGGGGCATCATTGACTGGACAAGTTAGACAAGGTGTAAACCCTTACACCAGGGCTCAAAATTTCCACTCGCCTGCTCGCATTTTGCGAGTAAAAATAAAGTGAGGGCGAAATTTGGGTCTTCAAGTACCAGTCCTATGTTGCCCGCAGACAGCTGACATGTCAGGCACGCGATCACAGACCGCGTACCTGACTTGCGGGAGAAGCTCCACGATCTGCATCTGTTTCAGATGCAGACCACAGAGCTGCTCCTGTCGGCTCCGGCTTCCTTCGGCTGGAGCTCTGACAGTTCTGAGCTCCGGCCGAAAGCAGAGATGTATTAGTGAGGTCTGCAGACCTCGCTAATCACCCCTAGATAACCAGGGATCGATCCTCCTCAAGCATCCTCCCCGCAAAGCCGTGAACAGGTGAGGGGGATCGCAGGGAGGGGAGTGTATTATTATTTTGTGTGGGGGGGTTAATAAGGGGAAGGAGGAGTGTTTTATTTTAAGCCTGGAACTTGCATTTTCCTGCAGCAGGAATCCCTAATCTGCCGTTTACAAGCGGCAACTATCATGAAATAAGAATTATTCTTATTAAGATAATTTAAGATGGTATGTTTAGGGGCGGAGTTAAGGTCGGGGCAGGATAGGGGTTAGGTGGGGCTACTGGTGGCGAGTAACTCTTAAGCCCTGGCTAGTAACTCAGGACTTGAAATTTTGAGCCCTGCCCTACACCATACCTCCCAACTCTTAGAGATAGTAGAGAGGCTCACCTCTCTACTACAAACAATGCAGGCAAAAAAAAACCCTGCCATGCCCCCAGTAATCCCACCCATGAAGAACTAATATGAAAAAAACAGAAAACAATTTCCTAACACACCCCCTCCCTCTGGGCACCTCATAGTCCTTGCCTCTTCTGGGAGTGTCTAATTACTGTCTGTTCTGGCCCAACATCTCCGTCACTAGCCTCACCTTCCTATACATCTTTTTTATGTAGCAGCCGAGGGAGGAGCAAAAGGCCAATTTTATAGATTGTCCCCTGAGTGACAGCTCTGGGTTTGCAAGGACTGACTGACATCACATCTAAGATAGTGGGCCCAACAGTTGTCTGAGGGCTTTTTGCTGCATACACAAGGCAGAGTTTTACAGGTAAATAAAATGCTTAATTATGTAACATTTCACATATAAACTTTGGAAATTAAAGCATATCTAAACCCAAAACCAAGTTTTTATGAATTAAAACTTACCAAAATTTAAATGTGATGGCTTCTTTCATTTTCTTTTATAAAGGCTTTTTCCCTTTATTTTCACCTGCAGATCTGGCCAGTAACACACTTCCTGTCTTAGGGTGGCTCCACTCCATGAAGGAGCAATGGAGCCACGCTTGGGCAGCATCATTGACAACCTGTAGATAGTGTAGCGTTAGATGCACTAACTTATGTAATAGGATTTGACTACAAAATAAAAAAAAAGAGGGTAAGTGCTTGTTTTTGTCTAGGTGCAAAAAAAAAAAGATACTTACCCAATCCTCGGAGCCGGATGGCTGTTAGAGTGCCAGTCCCTCCAGTCTCTCTCCCTCCGCTCCAGTGACGGAATGCCCCTTGGCGTACTCATGTTAAATACACAGTGTATTGGACGTGATGACTCATGGGACTTTAGACTGCTAGAGCGGAGGGGGAGACTCATGGGACTTTAGACCGCCAGAGCGGAGGGGAAGAGAGGCTGGAAGGACCAGTGTAACAACCATCTAGCTCCAAGGATCGGGTGAGTAGAACATTTTTATTTTCACACCTAGACGAAAATAAACTATTAAACCCTTGCCGTACAGGGGTAGCCTCACGATAGGGGTTAAGACATTTTTTTCCTGGAGTTCTTTTTTAAAGCTGAACTCCAGATAACACTTTTAAGATGTTACAGCAACAGGTTTTTTTGTTTTGTTTAAGTTTTGGGATAAAGTTAATAGAAGCTGAAGAATGGTTTAGCCCGTGTTAAATGGTTTGTCTAAACCCTCTAACTTCCACTTTTGCTGGACAGCTTGTTCTGTTAAAGCAAGTTTAAAAATAAAAGATTTAGTGGTCAGATCACAGGGTTAAAATAAAGGAAAAATGCCTAAAAAAAAACGAATTCTAAGACTGGCCATACACTGATCATTTCTTTTCGTTCAACTGGCGGGCTGAACAAAATAAATAGACCCGATTCCTCCATCAACAGCGTGTCAATCAAGGAAGCCTGCTGTTTACATTGTATACTGACAGGGGCCGCCGGCCCCTGTCAGAAAGCCCATTCACACCAGGGCAGTTACCGCACTGATCAGCACGGTTCCATTGAAACCTGTATGGAAACCGCAGTGATCAGCGTGGCAAAAACAGTGCAGGGAGCCGTTCGGGCGGAGACAGTTCGGATCGCACGGATTCGAACGGTCGCATGAACGGTCCCCATAGCAATGTATGGGATCGATCATGTCAGGCAGATCTGTGTAGCCGAATTTGCATGGCTGAACCGCCCCGATGTGAACGGGGTCAGAGGATACCCAGCCAGAGTGGGAAGCTCATTGGCTGCCGTGTCTGTTCAATGGAAGATTTTCCGACCGGCTCCTTAGATTGTCTGATCGTGGGTTGCCGATCGAAAGTGTGCCAAGGAGACAAGGAGTGTGTTACTGGCTGAATCTTCAGTTAAAAATAAAGCAAATAAAAGCGTAAGAAATAAGACTTTTGGAATTGATAAGCTGCAATATATTACATTTTAGCTTTTCGGTTTCGATACAGTTTAATAGTCTGTCTACACAAGTAAGTGTTCCGCAACTAATTCTTTGTGAGTCGTTTTTCCATAAGTACTCAGTACTAGTAGAGATGTTACAAAGTAGGTAATGTTATACCATGCTCTGACATTGTCTGAAAATACAGCTATATTAGCTTTTCTTTTTTTAACAAACAAATTATATCATTAGTTAACTTAACAAGGGTGTAATCATTAAGATTTAATGGTGCATCAAAGTGTATATAAAAATGTGTGAGATCAAGCCTCAGGCACATCACAGAAAAGTTGCTACTGCTGTGTTTAACTGTGCTAGCAGCAGTATGAAAGCTGATAATAACTGTAAAACACTAACATTTAGAGGGTTATCCACGAAGGAGCTGAAGGATTAATCCGAAGCATCGACTAATCCTTCAGCTTACATCAGCCTCCGGAGCCCTCCGGTTCAGCCGAACCGAAGGGCTGCTGTATGGTTTGTTCACAATAGCCCGTACAGCAGCTGAAGACAGCTGAGTGGCTCAGCTGAGCCAAATGCATATGCTTTGGCACGGCTAAGCCGAAGTCACAGCTGAAGCGGTGAGAATGGTCTGCCGAAGCAGACCGTTCTCCCTGTAAATGTAAACAACTAGGCGGGGCCAGCCGTGATGTCACGGGTGCCTTTGCCCAGTTGTCATTCAATGACAGCCTGATGTCTTCAGGTTGTTTGAGGACACTGGGCTGTCATTAAATGACAACAACTGGGTGGAGTCAGCTGTGACATCACGAATGGCTCCGCACAGTTGTTGTCATTCAATGACATCCCAGCATGCTCAGGTAATTTGAGGACAGTGGGCTGTCACTGAATACAACTGGGCGGAGCCATTTACATTTGTTTACATTTGCAGGGAGAACGGTCTGCTCCGGCAGACCATTCTCACCGCTTCAGCTGTGACTTCGGCTCAGCCGAGCCGAAGCATATGCGTTCGGCTCGGCTGAGTGACTCGGCTGCCTTTGGCCGAGACCTGCAAGAAGACTCTGACAGGCGGCGGACAAATGTAAACAGTTGGGCACAGCTAGCTCCGCCCAATTGTTTAAACTTTGCCATCATCTGTCAGAATGTAATTTTGCAGTGGGAGTATGTTGCGTGCGGACAGGTCAGAAGGCGTCGTTTTTTTTTTCTATTTCAATGAGTAGTCATTATGGAAAACGCTGGACGTCTTGATTGACCTTTGGATTATGTCGTTTGATTCATTTTTGGGATTGTTTTTAATAAAGGATTGTTGTGGGGGGTTTTTCAGCAAAAACAAAAACAACCAACACCCCAGGGCTTGTGTGGAAGAGGCCCTTGTCCCCATTGGCACAGGTACTAGGTGCTTTTTCAGGGGGGACCCTGGAAAAGTACTCTCCCAGTGCCGAGAGCATGTGGCCTGGTATGGCAGGAGGGGGGGCACTCACTTGTTCCCCCCTATTTCCTGCCCTGCCATACCTGTGCTCAGATTAAGGGTCTTGTTAGAAATTTTAGGTGGGACCACACTTTTTTCCCCCTATTTTGGGGGGTGGGGTTCCTCCGTAAAATTCCTACCAGACCTGAAGGGTGTGGTATGACTTTGGGGGGAATCCCACGCACTTTTTTTTAAATTGGGGTCCCTCCTAACATTCCTACCAGACCTAAAGGGTCTGGTATGGTT
This sequence comes from Nanorana parkeri, assembly GCF_000935625.1. Lineage (NCBI taxonomy): Eukaryota > Metazoa > Chordata > Amphibia > Anura > Dicroglossidae > Nanorana > Nanorana parkeri. Next base: position 676,342 of record NW_017306393.1, read on the forward strand.
TGAGAGGGGGACCCACACTGTTTTTTTTTTTCTTTGTTTTACATTTTTTTAGATTATTTTTTTTACTTTTTTATTTTTTGTTACCTTTTTTTAATTATTTTTTAACTTTTGTATGCATTTTTTTTTTAACCTCGGAGGTAGGAAGCAAAATAACCAAGCCGAATCCTGCTCGGCTATTCATTCACTGCCGTTTGGTCCCTATGAGGATAGGGGCGAATGGCAGCGAGTAAACTACCGGAGGTCCAGCTCAGCCGATCCACATGTTGGATCGGCTGAATCGAATGGCGTCTTCACTTCGGCTCAGCGGAACATGCAGAGCATGTTTGTCTAACCGAAGCCAGCCGATGTACATCTGATTTTAGACGATGTGCAGCTGAAATCAGTTTTACAGGACTGGCGTTCGGCTCACTTCACTTCTGCTCAGTTATTCACTTAGCTGCCTTCAGCAGCCGAGTGAATAACCCCCTTAGTTTAGTTCCAGAAAATGTATAATACCTTCAGTGTTTTTTTAATACACAAATAAATAGATCATCTTAATGTAGATGTGTGCTAATGTTTTAAAAACCTTATTTTATGTCCACAATTCTGCCATTTCTAAATGTAAGTTTGTCACTATTTGTTAACATTCCAAGGGGACTGAGAGCTGTCAAGGAATGTAAGCAAATGGGTGAATGAGCGAATGTAAGCTCCCCCTGGTACCCTCCCCATGTTGAGGGCATGTAGCCCCATATGGTGCTGTAGGGTCTGGTAAAGGATTTTAGGGGGGGAAATTCCTAAAGACAAAAAGAAAAGTGTGTTCATAATTATTGTTCAACTCATCCAAAATGAACAAAAAATTGGATTCGTCCAAATCGGAACAAAAAAACCAAATAACGAAAAATCCAAAAGGAAACAAACCAAAACAATTTTTTTGCCAGTGCACATTTCTAGTAAAAACAGTCAACTCATTGTCAAGTTAATTCTCTTCCTTGCTCTGCTATAATGCGTGTTTGTTTTTCTCCCTAATGGAGTTTTCCATGTGGGAGATTTCCCTATTGGAGAGAATTCTTGACATGAAGTGCGGGAAAACCCGCCAATTGGAACAATAAAAACAAAAGGTTCGAACCCTCCCCTGCTTTATTCAAAACAAGAAAAATGTTGTGACTGGAGTTGGGCTTTTAGTGAATACATGTTCCCAGTAAGCACCTTGATTACATTTTGTCTCGCTACAGAGGGATCAATGGCCTACAATGGAAGGGGGTAGGGGGAAGGTAGCTCTCTGGATTTATCCACCTGGCTCCTCAACATGCTTTCCACTTGCTCACCTGATGGGTCACTTGTTCCTTTGAGACCCTGTGCAGTAGAACATGCTGCACAGAGTGTATGTGGTCCTACTACTTTTACTTAGCAAGGCATTAAAGGAAAAATGCAGGGGGAGTAAAATATACTCTCCTCACAGCTTAAAGCCAGCATGGGATAGACCAATGGCTGAGCGATCATGTAACCAACGATTGCATGACTCTTGGTGCCTCCTCACTGCAGAGAGAAGTAACTCTCGGTCACTGCTCCCCCTAAGGATCCCCCCCTCTCTGTTCCTCTAGCGATCACTGAAGGGACAGACAGGGGAGGGAGTGGGCACAGCTGGTGGTGGCTCTAGAGAGGCAAAGCCAACTATAAATCAGGCAGCAGGGTGGATTCCGACAATACCCCGAAAATAAGACCTAGTTCTATTTTTTGGAATTGCTAAAATATAAGACCTACCCCGAAAATAAGACCTAGTTGTGACCATTCCCAGGGCCGATGGTGGCATAAGGGGGAACTTGAAGAGCCATGGGAGAGGCAGGAGAGAATCAGCGGTGCCAACGAAGCCATCGCTAGAGGAAGCAAAGCGGCACAGAATGGAGCAGAGCCGCATAAGCCGATGCCTCCTCTATAGAGCCGGCTCCTGTCAGAGGCGGAGTGATACCAGGTACATGCTGACTTTGGGTCACAGGAGGACATTAGTAAATGTCCACCTGTGAGTCAAAAGAGATTGAAAGCTGAAAAAGGTATGGCTTTACTTATTTTTTTAATAAACTTTTGTTCTTTTGGATTTGTACTTTAAGATCTTGTGTGTTTGTGGCCTTTAAGAAGTGTCTTCTACTCTGTGGTTACTCTTTTGCTAGATTTGCAGTGTTGCACTTAGAAATTAGGTCACCCATTTGCACACAAGATATCAGTGGCTTTAAATTTTTTCTGATCCACATCATAGATTTAGTGGATAAAGAAACATTTCTTAGTTTATTCTGGAAGTCCTACTTTTATATGCATACATAGTCACTCAAAAGTTGCAAGAGGTGCTGGGATGTTTAAAGTCACTTTTTCAAACAAAATCAAACAATATAGTGCCTGGAAAAGAAGACAATTAATACAAGGGAGAAGGAAAATCAAAAAGTAAAAGGCAATTTATAAATTAGGTGATAACCGGAATAGAGAGAAGCTTGCACAATACAGCATATTTTCATAGCCTTTTGGATAGTTCGACCATGCACAGTACAGCACTCGGGCCTTAGTGAAGTGGTAGTGATGTGGACAGAAACATGGACACTCCATTGTGAGATTACACCATCAAAGAACAATGTGCCGTAGTGTGTTTTCTTTGGGTAGAGGGAGTGAAACCAGTGGAAATTCACCATCGCATGTTGGCTAGGTATGGTCATAGCAACCATGAAACAACAAAAGGTTTATGAGTGGGTAGAAAGTTTTAAAGCGGGAAGAACAGGTGTAACCGATGAAACTCACTCTGGTCGTCCATAAACATTGCGCACACAAGATCACAATGACAGAGCAGATGTCTTGATTAGAGAAGACAGATGTATAACATTGCCTCAGTTGGCTGCACATTTGGATATCAGCTATGAATCCGCATTTGCCATAGTGCATGATGACTTGGGATCAGTGGCGTAACAAATTTGGGGGGGCAGCCCCACGCGCACATCTGGGGGGGGCGCCTGCCGCCGGGCAGTGACAAGCAAGTCTGACCTGGTGAAAGGCTGCAGCGGTGTGGAATCCCTCTGCTGCTGTCAATCAGCAGAGGGGGACATGAAGTTCTCCATCAGGTCCCCTACTAGTGATTGACAGCAGCAAAGGCCGGGTGAATAGCTAGTTTACTATTGGCTATTGCAAAGAGAAATAGCAAATAGGAATCTAGCTATGCATTCCTATGCTGGTTTTTTTTTTATTCTGATGGCTGCAGCTGTCAGAATACTAAAAAAAAAACCTTGCAGATAGCAAAGAAGCTATTGCTTCCTGTGCTATCTGCCATCATTTCATGCGGGTGCTCTCTCTCCTCCCCCCTTCCACCCAGAGGATGGGGGGGCACCTTCCTGAAATGAGAAGGGCAACTCCCTGAAATTGCTTTGTGGCT
>NW_017306393.1:679982-686854 GCF_000935625.1 Nanorana parkeri
GTATGCTAGGACTTAAGTTCAATTACGATATGTCCCAGCATGCTCTCATTTTACCTGTACACCCCCATATATCACCGGGGGGAGCAACATTTTGTTCTGCCCCGGGCGCTTCGTTACTCTGGTTACGCCACTGCTTGAGATACAGGAAAGTCTGCGTACAATGTGTTCCAAAACAGCTTACTGCTCTGCACAAGCAACAGCGTGTGGAGGTTGCAACCCAGTTTTTGAGACAGTATGAAGAAGATCGGAGTATTCTGGAGAGAATTGTCACTGTCGGAAGACATGGGTGCACCACCACGACCCAGGGAGCAAAAGGAAGTAGATGCTCCATGGTCATAGGTTTACCTCAGAGGATGAAATAAAGGAAGCAGTGCACACCTGGCAGCCAAAAAGCTTCTTCTCTGCAGGAATACAGAAGCTAGTTGAATGATACAACAAGTGCTTAATCTTGCATGGGGATCTATGTGGAGAAGTGATATGTTCAAGTGCTCACAGTTACTTCTGTTAAAGCCATTAAATGTGTTTTGCCTTTACGTTTTGATTCTCCCCTGTACATAACTCTTCCTCTTCCCCTACCCGCACCTCCAATTATTGTTCTGTTATAGAGCTACCACTGTCTGAAGAATCTTCTGTATCCTAAACTTCTTGATCTATAGACTTCCCGGAGCCCCCAGGATTCCTCTCACAAAGACTCAACGTAACCACAGGACAGTGTGATGATATTGCAGTCGGCAGAATAATCCACAACGTAGGCAACTGGCACAAGCAAAAGTGTGTTGGATTGCAGAAGACTTTAGGCAGCGTTATTTTCCAGGCACTGCCTGGAGTCATTTTCACATTGTCAATTATGGACAAATGGATTTATATGCATACTTATTATCGCCTTGAGGAAGGGAACCTGCATTGCCCCAAAACATTGGCTGTATGACCTATGTAATGTATTTACAATAAATGATATTACGTTTGCACCATCAGTGATTGGGTGCTGGTGACTTATCTTTTATGTTTGAGGATTGATTGTTGTCACTACAAGCATCACCTTGCTTACTTTGTTCATAGCGCTGTATGGAGTGCAGATGGTTTCTGTATCAATTATTGGGGATGTGGGAGGACATTTCATTTTTACTTGGAGGAGAGCTTTAATGTAGATCTAAACCCAACCACGAAAGTCTCATTTGAGCTTTAACATTTTAATGATTCAAACATTGTTTTTGAATCTTTTGAAATAATACCTACTGAACCTACCATGAAGATTCTTCTTCAGGCATTTCCTGTTATGGAGTCTCCCATTTGTTCTCCTGCACTGTTTCCCTGTCATATGGACCCCTGTTCACTGTGCCAACACACATTACACAGGCATGATCCACTGGTGTTACTATCAGGAAGCTGGCTCTGAACAATATGAGGCAGTTGATGCAGAAGTGAGTGCATTTAGACAGGAGGCAACTAGTATTTTCAAATGCATATTATATTGCCACCTGGTTCTGCTGATGCTACAGGTCTTATTCTGCTAAATGTCATGCCCCCACCCCCTCTCCCACCGCTAAATGCCCCCATACACTGCTATATGTCCCCCACACACACTAGTAAAATCCCCCTTCAAAAGCACACACTGCTAAATGCCCCCTCCCACACACTGCTTATTACCCCCCACACACACCTGATCATTAGGCTGCGCTCCAACTTCAAAATTGGATGCCAAGTGTACTGCAATGTTTGGTGCTTGTGTGTATAATACTAGACCCCAAAAAATTAGAAAAATATCCCATGTCCGCTTTATTATTTTTTACCTTCAGTGTTTTGTTCTTTACAACTGCAACTAGGATTGTTGTTTATTAAAGTCCATAGATGTATCTGCAATGTTTAAATTGTATTTACCGGAAAAGCACATAAATTGCTGAAAATTATAACAAAAAGAGATAATAATTTAGTAACAGGTGACTAGTGTTTTTATGCTGAATGTTGATTTGTTATTCAGATAGATCTAGATAGCAATCCCTTATCTCTGTAAGTAAATGGCTATGTCTCTATATAGATAGAACAGTTCTTAACTCTTCAGCTTCCAAATAAAGTTTATAATTATCTTAGCTAACAAAAATACCTGTTTAGCTCTGAGCGTTGGGGATAAACATTAACGTGAGGGTCATATTTTAGGTGTCTTAGTGTTTTGGTGAAGTTTTAGGCCCTGTTCATACCAGGGCGTAGTGGGAATGCACGTTATCACACATTTGCGGCGTGCATCCCCATTGGGTCCCGAGATGTGTGCCAAACTCTGAAAAGTAGTACATGACGCAAATTCTGCTACATGTGTTCCGCTTTTTTTTTTCCTGTGCATTTGTGCCCTCACACGGGAAAACCTGCGTTTGCTCAGCCTCGTTTGGTGTACCATTATCTAGTAATGGCAACGCAAGCATGTTCACAATACGCCCTGGTGTGAACAGGGCCTTAGGGTTACAAATACACAGTTTAAAAAAAAAAAGTTTTTTGAATAATAGGTCAGCAAGCATGCCGTATCAATTGTGAATTCAGGTATAGTATTACGTAACATATTATCTGTGTTAGGTACAAATGGCAGGAAGTACCAATGCAGAATTTTAAGGTTGAAAGAACAGAGTACATTTGGACAAACAAAACAAACTTCAGTTTCTTAACATGCAAAGCATTGCAGTTGGTTACTAGACATGTATGCAAGCAAAGTGGGTTAGGAAGGGCAGGGGGGTAGGGAGGCTAATGGTGGGGGTTGCTGAAAAAAAAGGAAGGGAGAAGGCTTACTTCCAAGGAAGGGGGGATACACATTGGGAAGAGGTAATCAAAACAGTCTTCCTATCACGGACTAGCTAAATGCACTTAAAGGAAGAACTGCACACCACTGACGTCACCATAACAAATTCTTTATTCAGCTCCAACAGTTTGTATGGTACTTCCTTTTAAGAGCATTGTGATATATGGAGCATGGACGGGCTGCCAGCCTACACCCGCAGTACAGACTTGAGTCAGCGTGGAGTGGTGATAATTTCCTCTCTATAGGCTAGCTAAATGGTTAAGGATTCAGGATTAAAGATCACTTGGACATAATTATCAACCCAGGGTTGCCATATTTTTTAGATTTAGTTATAAATAAGTTTTCAAGTTTATTAAAAGGTTAGATAGGATGTTTTCTATGCGTTCGCAATGGCTCTTTTGGCTGCAGTGAAAATAAGTATGACCAGGTTAAATTGGTCCTTTGTGCTTTTTATTTAGTAGCACTTCAAAGTGGTCTTTACAAAAAGATTTGCCAGTTACAGTATAGGTAACCGTGTATATCCAAGATCAGAACCTTTTGGCCTTCAGACATTGCCAGCAAATGTGGGTAAAGGTAACCTGCAGATGAACAGCCTCTAAAACAGACCAGCTAGTAATTTGGTACAGTTTGTGAAACTGTGGTTTGTAAAGCTACCATCTCAAAAGTAATTTATAATTTGCTTCTACAGTGGTAATATTTGGCGAGCTTTTGGCTATGGTGGCCCAAATCTTCTCCTGAACCTCTGGAGGCACAGAGCATTCCAGGTTAGCCTCCTATTTGGATGGGATACCAATTGTTAATAAAGGACAGAAATTAGGCCTGGTGAAGGATGTTAGGTTGGTTATGTCTTCTTTAACATGGAATACAATGGAAATTAAAAAATTAATGTTGAGGAAATTGAAAAATAGATATTGAAGTACTATTATTAATTTCTTTGAGGTATAAATCCAGTTGGGCCAATCATATCGTTGACACAAGTTAGTTAGTGTTGCCACAATTTAAATGCATGTGGGATGGTATAGCCCTGGATAAACATAGGATTGTTAATGAACAATCTGATCAAGTTTGTAGAAGTTGATGCAGTTTCTAACAAGTTTGTAGAAGTTAGAGTAAGGGAGCATGAAGGAAGCAGCAAGACCAGATTATGCAAAAGGGATAGAGGAGAAGCAGCAAAACTGGATTTAGGAAGAGAAGGGGAGAGGAGCTGTAAAATGGGATGGGTAGAGAAGAAGTAGAGAAGGCATTCACACTGGATTATAGAGGGGGTTAAAATAAGGTAGAGACTGGATTGTAGAGGAGAGGGAGAGAGGAAGCAGTGAGTCTGGATTGTGGAGGAGGGAGGGAGGGGCAGCAAGACTGCTGTCACAGAGGCCTAAAGAGGGCCAAGGGCCGAGACACAGGGTCTTTGAAACTGTCTGGAGTTTACCATAGCAAACCACAATGGATAATAGGCTTTAATGCGGAGGACTCCTAGGTTGTGGCACTCAGTTACTGTCACATACCTGGTTAGAGCCTGAGATGACGAGAGCGGCCTCCCTTGCTTCTCTTGTCCAGACACCCCTGGTAATGGTGGACAGAGGGTGTAGGGACGGAAGAGGGGGATGAGGTGGATACACTCGGAGCTGGAGATGCAGGTAGACTATTTTAAAGGAAGTAGGCCGTCTGGCGCCAATGTTCAAATAGGTGCTCATGCACGTGCGTTTGGGCGCACGCTCACAAGTACGTGCAATCCTTCCACTAGAACATCTCATATGCATGCACGCATGTGCATGAAAATGTCCAGCACGAAGACGACCAACACTTCTCTGAAAGTTACACTCAAAATGGCAACAGCTCAAAGCAGGCAGAAATGAAACATGGTACAAAATTGGCCAGCATGGTCCTGATCACCTGCCTGGTTTAACTGTCTGACAGAGGTGTATGAATCACAAACGTTTCGACAGAAATATCAATGTTTTTTGCATATAACAAATGTCTATTTCAAATATGTATTTGTGTGCTTGCGTGGAGTTTAGCTTTAACAATATCAGGATTTATCTCAGAGTTTAGTGACCTTTCTAAAGGTACTTCGACTGCAGTCTCATGCTGGAGTGTCTGGTAAATCTTAATATGATTATAATTTACAGCAGGGGGTAAATGATCCCATATATAATCCACCTGCTCTGTTAAGTGTCTGTGCCATTTTCTGTACAGTAAATCATATCTGAATAAACATGACATCACAGACTGAATACTGTAACTGTTATATTTCTGCTATTTAACTGTCAAATATAAGTACACCTGTCAGTCCCTCAAACCTGCTAAACTTGCTACACTAATAATATGCAAACACGGTACCTTCACCATCTTCATGTGCACACCAGGAGCCCTGAAATTTGAATATTGGAGTGTCTAGGCTTGCAGGGCTCCTGGGGCGTACGTGAAAATATTAAACACTGTGGTGCCATTCATGTTACTAGTTTAGCAGATCTGATAGCTGACAGGTGTCCTTTAAAGAGGCCATTTCACATTCATTTCATTCAAACCATTCAATTCAACAACAATCTTCCCATAAGATTATATGTGCATTTAATGTATTTTAGGCATGTTACTTACCGAGACTGCTCCTGGCTGCCACCGTTTCGGACATTATTTTAGCAGCCCCAGCAGACTCAGATCATAAAAAATATTTTTGGAAAGGTAAAAAACGCTGAAAGTAAGCATATGAAGTACTTGATTTTTCTGTACTTTTACATGCAGTACATTTAAGTTGGTGAGAGGGTCTCTTTAAAATAAATTTGTTCTGGAGGAATATGGAAGCTTTAACTGCTGATCTCTCTCTGAAAAATGTTTGTTTGGCCATTTCAGGCTTTAAAGGCATACTTCTCTTTTTGGACCATGTTTAATGTTGCAGACATATAGGGTGTAAAATGGGACATGGTTGCATTCCTGAAACCCCAATGTCAAACTGCCCCACCCCCTTACCTGAATTGTGGGGTGATTTTCCCTGCAGCATCGTGTACTTTCTATCCACAGGAATGTGTGAATCAGTAGACAAGTTCAATCTGCCACCACGGGAGAAGGACTACCTGATCGTGCCCACACAAGTGTGTTGAGGTTACTGTACTATTATGTTTTGTTAAAGGTGCCTTTAAAGATGTATGTGGCATTTACCTGGAGTTAACATACAGATGAGCAAAGTCAGAGCTCCTGATCTACAATACATTTTTTGAAAGAACTGAAGTCAATGGTTCAGCATGAGAGCCAGAAAACTAATATTTTCAGAGGGAATTCAACAATGACAACCTCTCTACTTCTTACTTGTTTCTTTAAAGTGACACTAAATTCAGAAATTAAATCTTAAACATGCATTCAAGTACCTAAATATTAACAAAAATGTAGCTAAAATTTAGCTTTCTTCTGGAGGGTGGCTACCTTTGATCCCCATGGTCCCTATGTGTGTTGTTAAGTAGCCACCGCTCCAAGCTCACTCCCGTGGTGGACTACAATCTCACGTTTAGTTTACTAAAATTCTATTTCCTGACTCAGTCAGCAAGCTGGTGGCAGGCAGTGACCAAACAGCTTTTCTTAAATGCAGTAGAGAATGGTGTGGTCAAATACTTGACTATGCTGTCTGGTCAGGGTTTTTGGATCTTGAAAACTTGTTGAAAAACAATTAAATTCCTGTTGCACGTAAAATACTTTTCAACCAGTAAATATGTGTGTGTTTTTAGCTGTCTGGCTGGATTTCAGTGTCACTTAACCCTTTCGCTGCCAAGGACGTACGTCGTACGGAGCTACAAAAGTGCTTCCAGCTGGCCAGCTCAGTACGTAACCACCTAGCAAAAACGTCTGCCGGCTGTTAGATAATAGTACGCCCGAAAGCTGAATCCCTGTATTAGGAGGAATTCATGCAGACTGCAATATAGTACCTACACATTTTAACCCAATTGTTTGATATTCTGATTCGGTGATAAAGGTATCTATGAAAAATCAAACAATGAATCAGCATTTTTTGATCACTTTCAATTCATTGTTATGAGATTGTATTAAAAAAAGAGTGGAACGACCAGAATATTTTTGTATTCTTGTTAAGGACATAGCATGTGAG
>NW_017306393.1:686914-706316 GCF_000935625.1 Nanorana parkeri
CCAGTGCTTGTTCGTATGGTGCAACAAATAAACATATTTCCAATGCAAAATTAGATTTGATTTAAATCTACAATCACAATAGATCCAACATTAAATTCTGTATGTAGCATTGAACACTGTATAAACGGGGCAAGTGTCTAATTTTAATGCCTTTGGAACTCTCTAGATAGGGCTGCTTTGCACTGTAATATCCACTTACAGTATTAACCGATTAGCTTGATATGCCATGTAACAGATACTTACAATTTCTTCAAAGGAAAGCCCTCATCATTTCTCCCATTACATGTGTTCTTTAAGCCCTGAACTAACAGTTCAAGTTCTTATGGGTAAAGTACCTATTACAGAATGGCAGATACGGCTGCTTTTCTGAGTGCGTTAGTAAACAAACAGCCAATAACAACACAGTTCAAGGTGTTTTACATCACTTATATCGATTGTTAGCTCTTCTTCATAATGCTTTGCCTGCTCCTTAGCAGAACTCTGCCAAGGTATCTTGACAGGGGTGGCTTTGATTAGTATGCACTCTGGGATCAGGAAAGTGACTATCTTGCTTAAAAATTGCAATCAACTTGGCCAGTGCTGATCTACCATGAACGTGCACCTTAGCATTGTTGTAATTATTTGTAATCAATTTAGGTACAAATATATGACATCAAGTGATCCGTCAATTAACAATGCAACGCACATGATGTTGTTCTGCAATTTGCAATCAACTGAAAATATTGATAGAACATCACCATCTATTAGTTTATAAATATATAATCAATCTATAAAAAATGATCAATGCATTGATCTAAATTACGATTTAGATTGCTAAAATTCCGCCAGAGCCAATCGAATTGGAAGCGTCTAAATTGATCGAGAGCTAAATTGATCGAGAGCTCACTAAATCCATCAATTGGAGGTTCTACAATTTTTATGCAGTTCAGTTATTTTAATCACATAGAATGATCAATTGAATGATCATATTAATATTTGGGTGTCTGCCATTACATTACTTCCTGTTGATGTACAGCTTCCTTCTGCTGTATTTTTCTTAACCTACACCTAGTCATTAGTGTACAGTCCCATTTCTAGTGTTTCCCCCATTTGTGGTTTTTAGGGTTAATAAAAGACTCTGCCCCAGCAATCTCTGAAGGAGACTCAGTTATATGGTAAAAAAAAAAAAAACTGCTGCTGATATTAAATGCAAGTACTGAGAGAAACACACCTGCTTCAGCCTTCTCAAACCTCCTGTCAAGGCCAAATGTCAACCAAAGCCACATTCTCTTTAAAGCTCCCTTTAAGTAAAAACAAAATTAAAAAAAGAGGTCTACTTACGAAAGAAGTGAGTAAATACTTATATACATGACTCCTTTGATGAAAAGGTCAGCTGAAAAAAACAACACTTCTTGAAGTGCCATTCTCCTTGTTCTGTTACTACCTTTAGTGGTTCCTCCAACTGACTTCCATGTTGCTATAAGGTCCAGATAAAGGTGAAGGTTTTCTGGAGGAACCACTGAGACCTTCGAGGAACCAGGAAATTGACACTCTTCGAAGTGTCCATTTGTTAGTGGAAGATTTCTCTTGAATAGAGCAGCAGTGCATACAGCAAGGTAGGGAAATATTCACTCATTTGTGCAGATAGTGCTTTTTTGGGATTCAAAAGTACAACCTAAGACTATGTGGAACTTTCCAGTAATTTCTATAGTTATTCCAGTGCAAAAAAAAATGTAAAACTAAAAAAAGGCAACATTTCATTACATGCGTATCTGTCTCTTATTGCCAGTGGGTGGTATCTAACTCTCTGTCAGATTCTTTGACTGTCAATGTCTTTGAGTCTTTGTCCAGCAAAGAGACTGTCAAGATATGGTAAGGGAGCCAATTGGAACCAAAAAGTACAGCCCTGTCTACATAAATTATTTACATGTTAACAATTTCATGGCAATTTATTCATAATTAAGTATACAGTCTTGACCTCTGACCTGGATAACTTCCCACCCTGATTCCTGACTTGAAATGGATTGACTACCCACTCTGCTCTTGTCCTTCAGCTTTTTTTCTTCTCTACTTCTGTCTCTCATTATACTTCTGTTGTTAGGTTTTCTTTATCCGTAAGAATTTCCAAATATTTCTAGTGATGAGCCAATAATGTCAAATGCACTTTTCTGGGAATCTGCGCAAATTGGGGACCAAATCCATGTTTGTGCAAGCAACAGTGTTGGTATTCCATCTATTCATTGGTGTCTAGTAAATGTTATCGAAACTCTTGTCTTACCCAGCCATGAATTCTTTTTATACTGCAAACTCTTTAAGAGTATACCACCTCTTGCTTCATGATGACAGTTTCATACTCTGTTCCATACTCTGTGAAAAGGATGCTGGAGGGTAAGCAACTGGATTGCATATTAAACCAAGCTGGGCAACTGGTCCAGTCTACAAACCCAGTAGTCCATGGCATCATCAGCTAGCACATTTCTGAAGACCACAGAGTAGCTGAGATAAGCTAGAGCCATACTTTCTAGTCTTTCCTTTGGTCTGGAACATTGCACTGGAGCTACAGCTGGAATAATTGTCCATCATATCAAGTTGCTGGTGCTGGCACAGCTTCTGTTCATGGTACCGACAGATAGGATGGGGTGACAATGCAATGGGGGCACATAGGAACTTGGTCATCAGGGAAACCTTTAGTACACCTCAGCTGCAAGCTGTGATAACATTTCAGTTCAACTGCACTTTCAGATGCTTGCCAAAATGTTCTAATTTAACTTTAATAGTGAGAATCCAACAGAATTGCTATAGTAGTAGTAGTAGTTACCCTGCTGTTCGATGTACATGACACACCTTGTTTGCAAGCAAGCATGCATCCTGCCATGCTAACCAAGCCGTCTGAACCCAAGACATTCTCCACCCCACCCTGCAAGGATGGCATCATTGTCACCTTTGGCAGACACAAAGACATCCTCAAGCCCAAGATGTTGCATCTGCACCACATATTCCTTCTACTCCTTCCCCTTCTCCTCCTCTTTACACATATCTTAAGGTAAAATGATGATAACCCACCTGACCCCCTGGAACTCCTGCCTAATTTCCTGCTTATACCCTGCTTCTTCCTGTGTGCTTGCTTAACAATGAGAAACTAAATAATAGCAATTAAAAACTTTGAGCAGTTCTTGTACTTCTAATCCAACATAGTGCACAGCTCCACCTGTCAGGTAAGTGAGTACACATACTTGATATCTTCAACTAACTTTACATATAGCCAAAACAAGGGATCAGCACTTGACTAACAGTAAAAAGTCCATATTTGATTATGTATTATTTGTTAAAATCCATAACGGCCATACATTACCTGGTATCAGCTAAAAATAGTCTACCAGCTGACTAGTGTTAATGCTTGAGAAAATCAACTATTCGTGTCAACCATTTGCATGAGATCAGGATGTGATGCCCTTAACATAAAAGTGAGCGCCATGATTTCCACCCGCTTAGAAGTTCAGTGGCCTTTTCAAAGGTACTCAGCATGTGACACAGCTACTTGATGTGCTACCACTGCCAGGGATGAAAGAATTTTAAGGTGACTGGCTATGCTAAACTTAATTTAATTGCAACACTTTTTAATCAGTTTACAGTTTTTAACTTAGATTTTTTTTTTACATCAACTTATATTTATTAATTTATTAGTTTTGTGTTAATGTTTCTGTTCTTTTAGCATAAAGTCAAAACGTTAGGGCCAATTCACATCACTCAAGTCTGATGGTGCATTACATCATGCATTAACTTGCGTTGCATTAATGTAGCCCATTGATGGGCTGTCTAATGCACCACAACAGACCAAAAATCATGCATGCGCCATTTTATCCAGTGCATTACATTGTAGTGCATTACTATACATCGCAGTGCGCTGTAACACGAGTGAATTAGGAAGGTGCATTGGTGTGCCAGTTACAATGAATAACGCTGCATTACATCTATACACGTTATTCACATTACCACAGTGCCGTGGAGTAACTGGTCCCTCACACCAATCAGGTGTATGAAAAAATGCACGCATTAATGTACATTATGTCACAAGTTAACATGCATTGCATTAAGGTAGCCTATTAAATTTAAATGGGGTGCCATTTTCTCTAGCACACCGCGATGCATAGTAGTAGTGTGTTAGGCAGGTGCGTTGGGGTTGAACGAATGTTGAGATTTCTTTATTTGTCGTTTTTTTTCTTTTCCTTTATTTTTACAAAGTTAAATAGTTATTTTTTTCTCTTCTCTACACACTCTGCATTGGGACTTGTGACTTTGATAGTGATCTCCTAAATGGCCATGCAACACTTGTGGGAGACAATGTGTGGGATTTCTACAAAAGAAGGATTTTTTCCCCATCTAGCTCTATGCAATATCGACCAGTAGGATTAGAAAATGACTTCCTCCAAACTGAAACTGAAACTGAAAAAGTTAAATTATTTGATTCAATGGAACTCTTTTAGAACACCAAATGAATATCCTGCAAGCGTTGTTAACACAATTCAAAACACCATTCCAGTGAGGCGTTACAATTACACTTTCAGGTTGTGTGGTGATGTACAATTGTTTAGCTCAAAGCAACATTTTTAAATGACCAGAAATTGTTGGGTAAATTCACATCAATCATACCAAGGCCGCAGTGAGGCTATCAAATGACACATTAAGATGTATGTGGAGATGCTAAATTATTTAAAGCAATACAACCCTTGTGTTACACAACAAATGTAATGTGCAACAAGTGTCTGATAAAAGTACAGTATGCAATGGGACCGAAAGCTTTTGTTTTTCCTTTACCTTTAAGTCCCATTTTCTCCTTCATCCTACAACATATTGAGAATGGCTAAACCACCTTCTCCTTGCTGACTGGCCTCAGTAAAAGGGAGTAGGACATAGTAGTTAAATGGAATGCATTGATGGCATTATAAGAAGGGCCAACAACCACTGAAACATGACAGCTATATAGTCAGGGACAGAATTCCCAGAAGGCCACATAAGCCCGGCCTTGGGCCGGCAGGGAGCAGAGGGGCGTTAGAGGTGTGGGATTGCTATCTTCCGACACCTGGGACATGCAGCTCAGAACACCGGGTGGGTCGTTTTTTTCCCTACATTTAGCCCTGACGTGGGCAAGCAGGGCTTAAATGTACAGCGGGGAATCTGCAGCTCGTTTTATACTAGTAATCTTGGCGATGTCGCCGAGATCACTTGTATGCAGCCTGCAGATCTGTCTCCCCTGCCGGCTACCTCTCCCCCTGCCGGCTACCTCTCTCCCTGCTGGCCGCCTCTCTCTGGAGATGGAGATCCTTTCTTCAGGATGGAAAGTGGGGAACATCCGCTCTCCGCTCTGCTGTGTGTGAACACTGAGAAGGGAGAGCTGCATTCACAGCCTTCAGCTGTCACAGGAGAGCCAGCACAGCACCGTGCTCAAACTCCTGTATTGGATGTGACAGGTTCAATAAAGAGAACCTGTCACCTCATTCAGTGCCAACACTTTTTTAAAAAAAATTCCATTTCTGGCAGATCCACTTGATCTGCTGCCAATCCCTATTCAGGCAGGGTAATTATTCTCATCCCATTGTAGTAGTGATTTATGGAAGCCAGATTTCAATGAATATTCTTTAGCAGCTTCCTTTTCGTTTGTCTGCCAAGTAGTGCCCTGTGTACTGAACACAGCAGGCAGCATGACTGGACCCTGGCTCCTTCAAAATGTAGCTTTGGTTAAGGATTCTTTTGAGAATATATCAATAGATGAGGGGTTGAGTGGCATATGCAGGAGGAAGACAGTATTGCTGGGTAGCAAAGAGTCAGCCATCATCAAGAAGGATATCCTTGAACTAGAGAGAGCTCATGTCACATCCATATACACAAGTCCATCGAGTTCAACCCAGGTGAGTTTGTCAGTTCACAAAATTAATTATTTTTTTTACATAGACATGCATACTGACACCACATAAACACACATATACAGGCTGAACCAGATGGACCTGTGTCTTTTTCCAACCTACGTCTGGATAATGTTCCCTCGTCTGTAAGTTTTCAGCAAGAAAAAAAAATGTAACCAGCTCACCCACCATTTGTCCCCAGGGATTAGCACTCTGTCACTCAGGGGTCTAAGAAATTTGTACTGCAAGTTGTGACAGCAAGGAGCAGGGGAGGTGACCAGTCTTGATTTATCTCTATGGGGTCCAGGGTAGTTTACTTTGTCTAATGTTTTTCTTGGAGGTTTCATGTCACATCTTTGCAGGCTGAGGTGGCTGATGGAGTTCCATTCGTTTCAAGTTGATTTCAGCACAATTTTATGTTGGCCATTTAACTTGGAATCAAGGTTAGGTACTGAACAGAGTCGGTGTCAGGAAGTCCAAGTCAGTCCCTGATCCTAACCTTTGCAATTGGGGGCTAAATTGGCTCCTATTTAAGACTGGAGGCAAAATAAAGTTGCAGATACCCCTCTCAGCACTACACAGGGGATTTTTACTTACAGGTTTATTCTGACTTTTCTGCAGGATGTTTATTGTGCACTGTTATCCCAAGCTGTGGCCAATAAATATTTAAGTATCAACCCAGTTGAAAGTAAAGTGGTTGGTCTGGTTATTTTGGGTAATGGTTAAGGGAGGGGGAGTAGTGAATGCTGCACCAGTCAAGCACAAGCGAGGATGTGGATAAAAAGATACCTAGACGCTACGGTCATTTAGGTGTGCCATCTGCTTCACTGCTTATGAAATGAGAGTGTACATGGGCAGGGCTACATCACTGCTACTCAAGTGTGGCTGAAGATAATAGAATGTATGAGACTATTAGACTGACTAATATGTGGAGAACAAGTGCATTCATTCATTAATGCTGTAGGAATGCACAAGAAAGGTCACGAAAGGCAAGTAATTACCACAACGTATTATAGGAACAACAATATTTAAAATAATGTCACACTAATTAAAAAAGGAAGTGCTTCAATACCTAAATGCAACCAGTTTGCCTTTTCCTTTTTTCTTCACAATGGGATAGATAATACATAGTCTGAACCCTCCTATACATTGGGTTTGATTAACTAAAGGGATAGAAACTGTTCACTTATCAAAGTGAAGATTCACCTTAGTAAATACGATGAAACTGTGTTTACTTCATAACAATCATGTGCTAGCAAAAATTTTAATTGGATAATTAAACTGAACAGTTCAATGCTGTGAAAGTTTGACTAAGAATTACTCATCACTGTAACCAAATTCATTCATTCATTCATTACATATCATTTGTTTACACAGGTAGAGCTTTCTTTTGGTGGTATTTAATAAATAATTTATTTAATTATGTATTTATTTTTACCATTTAAAGGGAAACTTGAAAAATGGGAAAAAACGGTTTATCATATCAAATACAAATGTCAGGAAATGTCAAGAGAGTACAAGTTTTGTAGAATAAGGGAGGTGTTAATACACACATCAAAGCAGCGACAGAATGGAGCTGACAAATTATGAAAAGACAGGTGGAGGGGCAAAATGGTTAAAATGTTTGCAAACATTTTTATTCTTTGCTGCTGCAGCAGCTTGTTTTTACCAGGAACTAATGAATGCATGTCTCATTCATTCATTAGTTTGTTTACTCTCTCTTGCCTCTGATGTAAGAGTAAGGGGAGGGCTTGGAAATGTAAACATTGCCATGTGATCACTATGATAACCAATCACAATGATCACAAGGCACAGAGCTGGTTTGGTTTAATGGCAGCAGTACCAGTGGCTCCTGCATGCACTGGTGCGTGCACATAGGCAGCTACGGGAGGATGTACAGGTACGTCCTCCCAGAACAATGGGTTTGTTTCTGCCGTGGCCAGTTTGCAGCTGGTTAATGGGAGGAATTTTCTTGAAAGTATAAACAAGCTTCCTAGGTTATTTTCTCCCACGTTTAAATTTATTTGAGTTTATATGCGTTTATACAGGTTTATATGCTGTATGTTTTTACCGAGTTTTAAATCTGCCCCGGACACACAGAATACAGGAAAATGCACAATGTGAATGACTGTTTAAAATCATTATATGCATTTATATGCTTTAAGAAATGTCCTATACATTCATATAAACTCATGTACAGTATGTCACTGCCAGAGTGAATGAGGCCTACAGGTAACACGAAGTAGGCCTAAAAGATTTACAGCTGTATACTAAGGTGCCAACCTATCCATTTCAGTAAATATTCCGTACATACCCCAGCATTTAGTGCAGGGGTAGGCAACCTTGGCCCTCCAGCTGCTGTGGAACTACAAGTCACATGAGGCATTGCAAGACTTTGACAGCCACAGGCATAACTCCCAGATGCATTATGGGATCTGGCACAGAACTGGAGTGCCAAGGTTGCCTACCCCTGAATCACTGTTTCTAAGTGACTCCATAATCATCAGACTTACATATGTAAGCGATTACGGTGGAAGGTGGCTTCATTAAAGGAATGTTTTTTTTTCCAATTGACTGATATACACACATATCCTATTAAGGAGGGGTGGCCACACAGAGAAGCACATATTTGCATTGTTTGATGACTCTGGTATTCCTACTCTTGGACCTCCAGCTTTTCTTGTAAAACCCCACAATAAAGTGAAAGTAAAGATGCTGAAAAATAAAATTGATGATCGGCAGGCTTTATATGACAGGACAGAATGTGCAAGTCTCTTCTGCCATAAAAGCTTCTTGCTGTAATTTGGCAGTTTTTTGTTCTGTACACGGAGCCGCTCATGTGCAGCAAAGAGCACAGACCCAGCATGCCGAGTTGAAGTAACTTCTGTGTTCATACTTGGGAGTTATTTCATCGGGGGCCGGCCAGTCAAGCAGCTGAAGACTCAAATCCAGAGGAAGACCAAGAGGAAGAGGTTACACCAGTGAGGGAGAAGCGCAGCACAGCGCATCAGGGGATGCGTTTGGCAGGTATATCTGCCATAATGTGCTAATATGCCATGCTAGATCGGAGTCGATGAGGAGAGTTCTTATTTCCCTCTTCTATAGGCACCTGTCAGAAGTCCTATTGCAGTCATGGATAAGACAAGTAGTATTGGAGGCAGTGCCAGTAATAGCAGCAATTACCCTAAATTAGACCCAATGTATACCAGATTTTCAGGGTTTTGAGATATTATTGCAGGGTTTACCTGTCCCCAGACTTTTCAATTCAACAACAATCTTCCTATAAGATTGTATGTGAATTCCTGGTAAAGCCTCCCTTGTGTAGACATCTAAAAGACCTAAGACTGCTGCTGGGTTCCGTCCTCTTGAATGTGATGTCAGCAGCCTCAGTCATTCAAGTGACTATCTAATGCATTCCCCTTTGCCCTCCAAAGACTGCTACAGAAAAGGTTATGTAGGGTGGTGAGGGGAGGGATAGAGGAGCTGGGCCAGTACAAAGAGTAATTAAGCACTCCCACAAGAGGAGAGGGCTATGACCTGCAAGACAGGAGAGGGCTGTGCTATGGAAGTGAATTAGAGTGGGAATTATGTAACAAATTCAGAGGCAAATTACAAGTCAATCCAAAATGGATTATAGCAAATTGATTATATCATTAAAGGCCAACTATAGGTTTATTTATTTTTTTAGGTATAGTTTTAGATATTGGGAAAGAATTGACATTTCTTTTTTCTAATATATGGTACAAGGCAGCACGTTGAAATCCGCTAAGAACAAGATTTCAGGGATAGAAGGTCCTCTTTATCAAATTACCAACAGAGACTTTGGGGGGGATTTACTAACCTAAACACACGCACGCACCAGGTGCGTGTGATTTTCACACAGCAAAACGTATTTATCAACCAAAAAGTCTCTATAAGCATATTTCCACTAATGCCATATATGGAAAAATCATGCACATGATGCATATATAATGCTGCTTCACAGTTTAGACAAAAATGGTTAGCTCATGCATTTACATTCCTGCATTCATCAACGCAAGCAACACAACATAGAGCTAATTTACACAACATCACCTTGCAATTCACGCTTGGCTTTGCACAACACACCTGCTGGGTGTGTACACACTACAAAGGTGTTTAGATTCCACCCATAGATCATGCTGGGAGGGAACACACTACAGAGGTGTATACATGTTCATGGTGTGTTTATAAGGTTAGTAAATCAACCCCTTTATGTCTGTCTGTAACCCCATTGGGGAGTTTTTCCCTCATTTCCTGTCCCTGTGATGCCTGTACAAGAAATGTCGGGGAGCTGTTGTCACTGAAACAGGAAGGCACGGGCAGCAATATAACCTTTCCTACTTTACAAGTATTGCTGGCATTGGGGGAAACAAAATACTTGTGTTTTTAACTGTGTCCCCATTGGGACATGTTGGGGGGAGAAAATCTCTCAAGAAGTGTCACCAACAGCAATTAAAATTGGATCCTTCACTGCTTCAGCCCAAAATGAAGTCAAAAGTTTTGACGTGAGTGTGGCTTTAACTAAATGAAACAAAGAGTATTGAACTGATTGTCAAAAAGAAGGGAACAAAATATATGTGTTATAAAAATTTTTCAAACTTAGACATCATGTATTTTTAAGTGCTATTAAAAAGAATTGTAATCTATTTCAAATGCTGATTATATCTCTAACAAAAGCTTCAGCTTCCTCCAGAATCAGCTGGTCCTCTGAGCACTGGACCCCAGTCCTATTGAGTCACCTTTGTGGTTGCTAGTCAGCTGCACGTGTCCCCACAAGCACACAGACACAGCAGGGCAAGCCACTACCCTGCTCCCCTTCCTCCGTTCTCCAATCTGGTAGATCAGCAGTGAGCAAACTCCAGCCCTTCAGCTGTTGAGGAACTACAGATCCCATAAGACATTACAAGATTGTGACAGCCACAGGCATGACTCCCAGAGACAGATGCATGATGGTAAGTATAGTTTCACCAGAGCTGGAGGGTGAGAGTTTGCCCAACTCTGCATTAGGTGGACAGCTGCTGGAGACTGCTCTGTCCCTTGTGATCTTGTACTGGACAGGAAGTTCAGGTAAGTGGAGCCAAGAGAGTTGGAGCCAATTGTTCCAAAACATGATGGCTGCAAACGTTTTGGGCAAACCTTTAAAGAAAGACTTTGCTGGGAAATGTATATTTGTTTGATCTGGATTCATCATTGAAAAAAGTATGAGTTTAATACTACTTTAACAAATGTGTGAGAAAACAAAGCTGTATACAATTCTGAATACTGTTTTGTATTGCTTTTTTTTCACATCCATCAGTCAGTGTGGCTGTAGAAATTATTTTCCTTGTTCGTGTAGATAGAGACATTGTACTGTGTAAAAAAGACATATGGAGCACACAATTAAGCAATAAAAGAACATACTGTACAATCAGACAAAAGGAGGGCTCTGCTTCCTATAGTTTACATTTTAAAGATGATGCCGAAGAATTGTCAAATATGTAATTATTCTTTGCTGAACAGCCACATTGCTTACTTCAGCACAAACACAGTAATAATGCACATCGGGGTACAGATATTACTTACAATTGAAGTTTAATCTGCTTATATGTTGCCTTTCCCTGGTTCCTCCTCTCCCCAATAATCAAGATGTTAATGAAAAATGTAAATAAAACTATTGCAGCCATATACTGTATATCACAAGGAGTGTGGGAGGCAGTGCCAGTAATAGCAACAATTACCCTAAATCAGAGCCAATGTGTACCGCATTTCATTGTTTACTTGTCCCCGGACCATTCATTTCAACAATCTTCCCATCAGGTTATATGCAAATTGAATGTATCTAAACCTTATTTACTAGACATGCAATCTGCCAAAATATTTCGTGATTTCGTGATTCAGATCCGAAATTCAATTCAGTTCGGGTTTCAGATTCAGATAAAATCTGAATTTTCGTTAGTTTTGGATGAGTTTACGAATAGTCGTTGTGAATACCACAAAAAACCACATAGATATTAATACTAAAGCTGAATCTCCTAGACCCGAACGCCATTTGGGTCTGGGAGCCATATACATTCACTACTAAAGCTGAGGTGCCCAGACCTAAATGGCATTCGGGAGGTCCCAAATGCAATTCGGAAATTCAGATGCCGAATGCCATGCGGGTCTGGGAGCCATATACATATATTACTAAAGCTGAGGCACCCAGACCTTCATGGCATTCCGGAGCTCCCGAATGCAATTTGGAAATTCGGATCCCAAATTCCAATCGGGTGTAGGATCCTCAGCTTTAGTATTATATGTATATACTGTATATGGCTCCCATGTTGACGTAACAAAAATTCATTAAACCGAAAAACACATCCGATTGGTCGGAAACATGTCCAATTCAGTTTAGTTTTTGAACTAAATCCGGACAGGATCCAAAATTCGGAAAAGGAAATTCGGATTCAGACACATTCGGATGTATGTGCGAATTGCAGAAAATTTGTACAAATTTGGAGTTAGAACAAAATGAATCGCATATGTCTATTATTTACCTGTAAAAGCCTCCCTTGTGTAGACATCCAAAAAACTAAGACTGCTGCCGGGCACCAACATCTTGCATGGCAAGTTGCAGCAGACTCAGAGCTGTCATTTAAGTGACACTCTATAGAATCCCCCTCTGCTCCTCCCATGACTTCCACATAAAAAGTAATGTAGAGAAGTGAGGGGAGGGGTGGAGGAGCTGGGCCACCACAGACAGTAATTAGACCAGGGGTGTAAAATCCAAACTAACTAAGGGCCAGGGTTGTGAATAAAATCAGCAGGCTGTCTTTAATATCACAAAAAAAGTACTTTCTTTTTACTTTCTTGCTGGGGTACGAAGCAAGAAACTAATAATAATAGACTAATGTCAACATCTTGTGGACGGAGTAATGCAATGATTTCAGCTCTTTGCCGGTTGTCATCATCCTCGTCGTACTTAGCGACCCTTGCCTGATGACATCTGTGATAAAGTTGCTCACTCCCCCTCACTCTCATTAGATAAATATTGCTATAGTTTACAGAACTAATGTCAACATCATGAGTAGTGGATAATCCAAAAATGTCATCACTGTACCATAGGTCATCATCCTCATCATGCTTAGTGGCACTTGATTGACCAGCTATTGTGTTATGTATGTCGTTTTCCCGTCATCTGTTTCACTGCTGTTATATACATCTTGGATCTTGTTTACTGAGCAGAAATATGTAGAAATTGGGCAGAATCATTTGTCTAAATATATTTGCATGATTGTATGCGGAGCAGAATTCTTTTATAGTGAGTAGTGATATCAGAAATAAAAACAATGTTGCTGGATGAAGACTGTAGTTGTGTTGTGTTTATAATTTGATGCAATAGCGAGGTAGGCCCCCAGACCTAACTTTCTCCACTAGGCCCCAGATTCCTAGTCCACCTCTGCACAGAAATAGTGATGGGCCGAACACCCCGGTGTTCGGTTCGAACCTGCTGCAACAAAATTGACATTTGTAAAGATTACATTTAAAAGGAAAAAAAAAACTATACCAGACCCTTTAGGTCTGGTAGGAATTTTAGGAGGGACCCCATTTAAAAAAAAAGAAAAGCATGGGGTTACCCCCTCAAAATAATTCCTTACGGTCTGGTAGGAATTTTAAGGAGGAACCCCCCCCCCCAAAAATGGGGGGGGGGGACGTGGTGTCCCCCCTAAAATTCCATACCAGATCCTTGATCCGAGCACAGGCCTGGCTGGGCAGGAAGGGGGGGGCGAGTGCCCCCCCCCCCCTTACCATACCAGGCCACATGTCCTCGGCACTGGGAGGGTGCTTTTCCAGGGGCGACACGTGCCGATGGGGACAAGGGCCTCTACCCCACAAGCCCTGGGGCGTTGGTTGTGGGGGTGCGGGCAGGGGGTTTATTCACATCAGGGTACCCCTTTAATAAAGGGGCACCCAGATGCGGCCCCCCATCGGCCTAAAGGGTTAAATCAAATTCGTAAAGAAAGAGGCCAGACTTCTGAAAAAATCCTTTAATTGAAAAAAAAACAAAAAATATGTTTTTGACAAATCTTTTATGAAACAAAAAACACAAAGAAAACCCAAAAATGGATACAGCGACGTAATCCAGGATCAATTACGACATCCAGCGTTGTCCACGACGACGATGAGGACTCGACAAAATAAAATTAAAAAGGCGGCTGTCGACCGGTTTGCTTGCAACGAACTCCCGCCGCAAAATGGCACTCTGACATATGCCGGCAACATATAAACAATTGGGTGGAGCTAGCCGTGACAACTAGCTCAACGCAACTGTTTCACAGTTGTACGGCATCTGGCAGGTGAGCCATGATGGGGCAAAGTAATCATTACTTTGCACTATCATTGCTCTTACAGAGTACTGTGCCCTGATTGGGCAAAGTCTTGAAGCTGACCTGTGGTCCCGCCAAACATCCTGACAGTTCGTGTGTTTGCCGAACACACGAACTGACGATGTTCGAGGCCATCCCTACACATAAACAAGTTTTTTTAGGAAAAATTGACATACATTTATAAGATACATATGCTGCTTGCTTTTATATGTTTATCTTACAAATTACTAAAAAGACTATAGAGATTATAGATGTGGAGGAGGAAGATAGGAAAGGCAGACAATGACACTGTACTTGTTCCAATAATGAAGATTTTAGAGAATTTGGTAAATATCACATTTACTTTTGGCCTCAGGAAATATATACAGTGTGACCGTTACCATGGCAGTGCAGCAAGGACAGGTTGTGGGAGCGTTAAGTGTGAGAGGCTTTGCTATCACTTCTCAGAACATTACTGCAAATTATACAATATTCCTTCTCAATCTATCCTCATTGACCATATACATGTCTGAAACTTAAAGGAGAACCCTTGAAAGCTTAAAGCAAACCTGTGCTTTTCTATTGCAATGTTTCCTGGTATGGAAGAGTGTGTGATTCTCTCGATGTGGCAGTGCTATGACTTGAATGACTCATGGCTTACACAGGGGACACACAGTCTCCTGCTCTTTGCAGTTAAACCAAGCAGTAGGCGAGGGAAGGAAAGGGGAATATGTGCTTCTGGGGTGTAAAAGTAAACCCGTTGCCTTGTCCAGCATATGAAATGCACAGGTTTGCTAAAACAATGGAAATGTTTGGGGACGTAGGTGTACATTTTCGGTTACACCTACCTCCCTGGGGATCTTTGCTAGGTACACTACTGCAAACGCTCAGCTCTCTCTGCTTCCTGCATGCTTTTAGGCTTTCTGCATTATTTGAATTACAGTAGTCAGACCCCAATAGACATTTGTGTGAATTGCTGCAGGCTGCAGGTGAGGAGTGGACATTTTAGAGCAAGGTTTTCAGCAACGATCCCTACATGGATAAATATAACTTACAGGTTACACTTACTAATGCTGCTACTTTAAGTCCCCCACCCCTCAATCCCCTTTTCCAGAGCCCCCTCACCTTCCTCTGCATGGGAAGTTTAAACTTTTCAGGATACATGAAGGGAATTTATCAAAACTGGAGCAGACAAAAACTGGAGAAACTGCATGGCAACCAATCAGCTTCTCTTTTTCATTTTCAAATCTTTACCAAACAAACTAAAGAGAGAAGCTAATTGGTTGTCATGCACAGCTGCTCCAGTTTTGATAAATTCCCCTCATTTTGTTTTTCCAGGTGCCTTTGAAGAATGTAGTCATATTTATTTTCTCTTCTCCTGTGGTGGTTGATCCCCAATGTTGCAGCAAGCAGAAATGACCTCATGAGGTCAGTGGAGCTCCCTTCAGCATTGTAGTGTGAGCCCCGGTGGACATGATGAGTTACCCCAGGGGGTGTGTCCATGACTCCCTGGGCTCACAGGAAATGTGCTTGCACTGGAGGATGTGGAGGCCAGCATCAGAAAATGGAGAGGCCAAGTATTCCTTTCCAAACTTTATTTGAAAAGGAATACTTGGAAAGGGTGAATTAAAAAATAAACAAATAAACCTGAATATTAGCTTAACATGAATATCTTTTTAACAACATTTTCTTACCTGCATTACAGGTTTTTCTATAACATCACACACAGTAGAATAAGAGAGCAGGTGATACTAAGCAACATTTCCCTTATAAATGTGCCTACTTTTCTTTTATTAATAGATTATAAACCAGGTTCAGTTTTCAGAGTTTGTTCGTGCCTTCTCATAATACAACAGAGACTGTTCCACACAACTTAGGTGAACCTAGTGAATAAGAAAAAGTCCGGAGTGACAGGGCATGCGTGTCTTCAGGCTAACAGCTACATTATATAAATGTAGTCCTATGCAAGTACTGAAACTGAAAATTCAATGACATAGCTTAATACAATGTACACAGTGAAGGTCACTTCCAAAGCATCTGTACATGTTGTAAAATGAGATGGCAATGAATGTTTCTGTTTAGATGCTCCTTTTGTTTATTTTCTTGATGGTATAAATGCCTGGACTATGTCAAATTACCATGAGTAAATATTATACTAAACTTCTAAACAAGTAAAAGTCTATCCGATGCCAGCAAATTATGGAATTGTACCATAATAAAAATCCTAATAAAACGGTTTATGAGTGAAGACTATACAGGAATTCAAGCTTATATAGTTTGAATATATACACAACCATAACATTACAACATAAGGTAGATTAAAAATCAACTAAATCACTACAAGGCTCACTATACAAATTACAATCTAACAATACAATGTCTGTACAATCAACTATAGATTTACTAAAAGTATGTATTATGAGGACCTACCTGAACTATCCAATCAATTTCTATCCAATAAGGCAGGACTTTGCACTATACAAGGAGATTGTAGAGATTGTAGAGGAGATTGTAGAGTCAGATTGTAACTTGTGTGGTGAGCTTTAGAGATGCTGAATACAGGTGACTATAGACCGCAGACAGCAATTGACCGTGTGTGTGATCTGCCCACTGAACAAACTTTCATATAAAAGAACTCCTATAAACATACGCAATTCATCATCAGGATAAGATGCATGTTTCGACCTATAGAAGAGGAAAGAGGCTACAATGTCAATCACTGATGCCATTTTCTCTGACGCTTCTTCTACATTGGACATCTTCTTTCTTCAGCCATTTGGTGGCCACTGGAGATGTAATGCCAGTGAGGAGATAATGGAGGTACATTATACAAAAATAACAGTGTTTAGTTGTGATCCATTTCATTTCTCTCATAGATTTGTAAACAATTTCATTAAAAGCACCGCGATCCTTTAAAAAGCTAATTTGTACAAGTTTTATTTGTCTTCATGTTTTTTAAGGTAAGTATACATTGCAATATGACTAATTCATTTCTAAGACATGCTGTTTGTTTGCAACAAATGTCCTTGATTGCCAACAAAAGTTTCTCCTGTCCTTAAATTGTCAACTCCTAATGCATGTAGCCAGAGCTTGACAGTGGCAATCAGAGAGTGAATAAGATGCTGATCCATTGTGACACCAATGCAATTTAAGGTTTACAATCCATCCTAACATCTCTTTATGACAATAGGAAGTGTAGGAGAAAGAGGGGTCAGCATTTGTGCAGTCTCCATAACAATGAAATGAGACAAGAGGTGATGCTGCTGTGAAAGAAGCACTGCTCTCTAGTCTACAGCCTGTGAAAATAGTCATTAAGAGCAGAGTAAGAATACATTATTTAATGGCAGTGACAACTTATTTTATGTTCTTATCCAAAAATGGGAAATGTAGAACAAAATCCTGAAACAGATGATGCAGCTTACAGCCCAATGGTTGTCAGCTTGTCTGTGAGCAGACTGGCCATTGAAAAATTATATTTTTACCTGACAGCCATCATGTTTCACAGCTGATAAACATACGTCGTCACATCTGGCAGTAGTTACAGACATACGCCAGTGGATAAGGGTTGGCTCTTAATGGCTGCACTGATTTCTTTCCCATAACGGCCTTTCATTACTCCCTCAAGTCTTAAGCTGGCCATACACTGGACAGTCTTAAGCTGGTCATACACTTGTTGCCAGCGGTTTAGACGTTAATGGCTGTGTGTTGAGTTGAGGGGACAGCAAATGTACACTGATATACAGGCTGTACACTCACTACTTTACATTGTAGCAAAGTGTCATTTCTTCTGTGTCGTCACATGAAATTATATAATAAAATATTTACAAAAATGTGAATGGTGTACTCACTTCTGTGAGATACTGATTATATATATATATATATATAAATAATCAACTGTGTTTGATACATCATGCATTATACTGAGGCATCCAACCAAGTTGCACGATTATATGCCATTCATTTTCAATGGAGACCTCCTGTTTGATGTTCTAGCATTCAGAAATTTAGACTGCACCAAAATAGGTTATGTTGCAGTTGAACAGCAACTCAGTAACTTATGGGAAAAGAATGTCTGTGTACTCCCCAGAATTTCTTCTATTTAATGGACCTGGGTTTTTTCTTCAAACAAAGCTGTGGTTTCACTTTAAGTAAACGTTCTAAATAATACACGGTAAGTTTTAAAAAAGATGTATCCCACATTGACATGGCAGCTGTACAACCAAGGTTAGTTCATAGTTGTGTTCTATAAGCGACAAATGACTTTTTGCTTAATATCTCCAGAATCTTTCTTTTTTTCTTGACCTAGTTTCTGATGTCTCATATCCGTTGGCAAAATATCGCCTTAATACTTATTTCAGCTCTTTTTTAAAAGTATGCTGCACATGTAAACCACAATTTTCAACAGCTAAAGAGGAATATGAGTAGAATACACTTATAACTCTCCAGGGACAGTGCTACTTTGGTAAAAATCAGTTTCTAATATGCCAATAGGTTATCTACTAGCTCAACCCTTAGCAAGTCCCTCTGTAATTATGTGACAGGTAGGTACACTTTAAAGGCAAAGTGTAATGTATTTTCAGTGAGCTCATGTTTTGAGTTATTGTTACAGATAATTCCTTAGATTCATTTTGATGTACATTGGATATTGTGGGAAATGGTTACAACCCATCAGTTTTATTTTCGTCTCTCTATAATCCTCTATAAAACAACTGTTCCCATGGAGATGTCCACTCTATTCCTGCTCTTGTGACACCTGAAAAGTTTTGGAATTTCTTTCCCTTTCTGTCCAGATGACAGTGGTCACCAGGAAAAAAAAAGAAGATGTAGGTTTTCTAGCTTGTAAGTCACACTAAGGGGTCTAGTGCTGGAAACAATGTGTTCTGGATTCCTGCTACCTAGTAATTGAATCAGGTAAACGTTTGCCATTTATAGTATGGTGCCCACTGACATGTTCCTGAACGTTTTACCCCACCATTGGTGTTCTCTTGTGAAAGGTTTTTCTGTTTTTAGCAAGAAAATAGGAAGATCCATGACATTGCACTGCACAATTATGTTGTGTTCCCACACAGACCCAGCTCCACTCATGAACTGTATTTTAGTTCCATAAAAGCAGCCCAGAAGCGGACCATTGTCATATGAGCATAAATGCATATCTGTGGGCATACCCCCTTGTACATC
>NW_017306393.1:706330-710091 GCF_000935625.1 Nanorana parkeri
CCTCCTGTAGACCAGGAGCCCCCTTCAAATCAGAGTCTCCCTTTACATCAGATTGCCCCCTTCACATCCGAGTTTCCCACTTTCACATCAGAGTCCCACCTTCACATTAGGTACCCCTTTACCTCAGAGTCCCTGTTTCCCATCAAGAGCCCCTTTTACATCATAGTTTACCCCTTTCACATCAGAGTCCCCCCACAAAACACACCAGCGTTTTCTCTTCACATCAGCAGTGACTTTCACATCAGAGAACCTCCTTCACATCAGCAGACCCCTTCAAATCATAGTCCCCCTTAACACCAC
This sequence comes from Nanorana parkeri, assembly GCF_000935625.1. Classification (NCBI taxonomy): domain Eukaryota; kingdom Metazoa; phylum Chordata; class Amphibia; order Anura; family Dicroglossidae; genus Nanorana; species Nanorana parkeri. Next base: position 706,631 of record NW_017306393.1, read on the forward strand.
AGTTCCCCCTTCACAGGGTTCAGAAAACACTAGAATTGCTGTTGCACCTGTCCTTATGGTGCGAAACAGAGCTTTTAGGTTTGTTTGTTTTTCATACAAGTCAGCTGATGAATGAAGATTTGCCTGGGGAAACCCTACTTTTACACTGAAGGGTACCAGTGGAAAGGTTTCCCACTTTCTTACTGAAAGTGGAAATACCTTTTAAAAAAGAAGGTAGTTTCCAAAATGAATATCATGACAGTGAACCACAAAACATATTCTGAGGTCTCAACTGAAAGTTTGCACAACTCTGCCTAAATAGAGAATATATGATTGAAGTATGTAGAGAAATATCTGAAAAACTAAATTTCTGGTGTGTTTCTGAAATAGCCAAGCTCATTTACTGTATACTGTGTGGATTTCTTACTCCATTCTTGTAATACAGTACACAGAATATTCTGTTTTTAGTTATACATCTTTATGGTAGAAGTTTTCCCTTTTTTACTATACATCTCAGAAGATTCAGTGCTGGGAATTTACTAAGATTGGAGCAGACAAAATCTGGAGTATCTGTGCTTTAAGGAGGCAGGAGTGTAATCAGGATAGTTTAGCTTATTACATTTAGGGTCCATTCACACCAGCAGCCAGCGCAATGGAAGTCAAGGAAATGTACCTGGTCATGGATGGGACCTTTCACACCACAGCATTGCGGTTGGAAGGTGATGGTGTGCACAGTGGGATGCTTGGTAGAACAGTTGCTTTACACTCCGCTGTGCCTGTAGAACTGAATAAAATGTCACTTGTGACATTTCAATAAAGTTCTAAGAAAAAGTAAACAGTGTGATGTGCTGGGATCGGTGCATTGGCACTGTGTCTGTACTTCAATGCATTTTAAAGAATGAATTCTTGAGTTTAGTGTTGCCTTAAACTTGGGGAGCAGGAACTCCTCATAATGGCTTCACATACTGTGGTTCCCATGCATTCCTCATTTGGAGAGACAGTGCCTCTTTTGGAACACAATATTCATCTGTTCCTCTTTCCTACTCAGTTGTCCCGCTTTTTCATCTGAGGTATAATATTATATAGTGTTGAATACTCTGACAAGGAAAATACTGACAGTGAAAATGATGACCCCAAACAGCCTGCTGTATCTTCTTTCAGTCACAGGCTAGAGGCAGCAATGTGACCAAGCTGTACTGCATAACTGTAGTAAAAAAAAAAAAAAAAAAAGTCAGGTCAGCAACCTGGCTGTGCAAACTGGCAGGTCTGTTTAAAGCTTAGGATTCCCTGGAGAAAATTACAGTTCCTTTGCCAGATAAAAGAGTTCCTATATGTGTATTATAACTATGTACAAGGCTGTTTGCACAGACTGCAGCTCTAATATTTGACAGACAGTACCCTTAAAGCAGCTTCAAAGTCCCAGCATAGCCTATCCTGTTATAACATAAACGTTGTAATAGGAATACACACGATAGTTGATTTTGATCCACTAGATCCACTAGAGTTTGCTTACCGGCCAAACCGCTCAACAGATGATGCCATTACTCACCTCCTTCACACATCAATCACTCACCTGGACACTAGAAAGGGCAATTATGTCAGAATGCTGTTTGTTGACTACAGTTCAGCGTTCAACACTATAATTCCCTCCACACTCACCACCAAGCTGAAACACCTGGGACTCAGCCCATCTATGTGTCAGTGGATCTCCAACTTCCTAACTGGCAGACCACAGGCAGTAAGGATGGGCAGACATGTCTCAGCCTCCCTCACCCTCAGCACTGGAGCCCCTTAGGGTTGTGTTCTGAGCCCCCTGCTGTACTCAGTGTACACATATGACTGTATGGCCACTACCATTTCCACCACCATCATCAAGTTTGCTGACGACACCGTTGTGGTCAGACTGATTACCGGCAACAATGAGACGGCCTACCTTGAGGAGATTAGGAATCTGAAGAACTGGTGCCATAGGAACAACCTCCTCCTTAACGTCAGCAAGACAAAGGAGTTGATAGTGGACTTCAGCAAAAAGCAGAAGAGGAACTACCAGACCCCCATGATCAATGAGAGCCCAGTGGAGAGAGTGGACAGCTACAGATACCTCGGTGTCCACATCACGCAGGACCTGTCATGGTCCTGTCACATCAACACTGTGGTGAAAAAGGCTCGGCAGCGTCTCTTCCACCTCAGTCGCTTGAGAGACTTTAGACTGCCCACTAAGGTACTTAGGAACTTTTACTCCTGCACCATAGAGAGCATCCTGACGGGAAACCCCACAACCTGGTTTGGGAACAGCACCATGCAGGACAGACGAGCTCTTCAGAGGGTGGTGCGATCAGCTGAGAGCATCATCCATACCAAGCTCCCTGACCTGAACTAAATCTACAACAAGCGGTGCTGGACCAAGGCCAGGAAGATCGTGAAGGACCTCAGCCATCCCAACAATGGACTTTTCTCTCTGTTGAGGTCAGGGAAGCACTTCCGCTCCCTGAAGGCCAACACAGAGAGAGACTGAGGAGAAGCTTCTTCACGCAGGCTATATGGTCTCTCAACCAGATCTCCACATAGACATACACTCTACTGACCGGACTAATGTTTTTTTACACTCACACTTACAGCACATCTGCACTTTAAAGAATGGACAATACACTGCTAGTCATCACTTATTTCACTCACCCCGTACTGCTGCTGTTTGCACTCGCACACTTTACACACCAATACACTTACAGGTGAAACTCGAATAATTAGAATATCGTGCAAAAGTTCATTTATTTCACTAATGGAACTTAAAAGGTGAAACTAATATATGAGATAGACTCATTACATGCAATGCAAGATAGTTCAAGCTGTGATTTGTCATAATTGTGATGATTATGGCTTACAGCTCATGAAAACCCCAAATCCACAATCTCAGAAAATTAGAATATTACATGCAATCAATAAAACAAGGATTGTACATAGAACAATATCGGACCTCTGAAAAGTATAAGCATGCATATGTACTCAGTACTTGGTTTGGGCCCCTTTTGCAGCAATTACTGCCTCAATGCGGCGTGGCATGGAAGCTATCAGCCTGTGGCACTGCTGAGGTGTTATGGAAGACCCGGATGCTTCAATAGCGGCCTTCAGCTCTTCTGCATTGTTCGGTCTCATCAGTTCGGGCCGGTCCGCTATACCGATGGCCGGCTCTGTGCAGAGCAGTGTCTACTGTGTGGTAGCGAGCAGAGCCGGCACTACCACACAGTAGACACTAGAGGGCGTTTTAGGGGGAGGCCAGAGAAACACCTCCTCTCCCAGCTCTCTCCACTCTGTGCTCTTTCCGGAGCTTGCTGGTGCTGTTCCTGCAGCCTGCACTGTCCAGGTAATGGCTGAGATATTAACATATGAATGGGCAGTGGTCATTTGCATATCGATAAGCCGAGACCCATTCATATGTAAATATCGCGGCTCATTCATATGCAAATCGCTACCCCTCCCCCCGC